>NW_022170819.1:28454673-28559923 GCF_008802855.1 Photinus pyralis | reverse complement strand
AATATAAAATGTTGGTACGGTAAAAGCAGGGGTGAAAGTAATTAATGCGGTGATTATTCATAATCGTGATGTGAATTGGGGTGCATTTCCTTTTAAAACTTTAGGGAAAGGGAAATTACTACCATATATGAAACTAATAAGATATCGAATTTTTAAGTTTTCCTTTCCTTAATTCTTCACATTGACCAGTATTATGAATAAAATCGGCATCTTGTTCTATTTATTTCGGAATAAACGTAAAAATTGCAAGGATCTACAATGAATTAAAAGATTTGCTACAAAACGGGAGGAAAAACTTAAATATTGTTAATAACGGCCGAGCAGAAATATAAACAAATCAATAAAATTGAAATAAAAATTAAATATGGAGATAAATTTATAATTAAGGAGAACAAAAATGGTTAATAATAAAATGCAGGTAGGATATATGACATATTTTATAAATTGGTGAATTGTGTACTACACACTACACATACATACTAAAGTATGGGATTAAGCAAATTTTCAAATATGGAATGGTATAGTCAGTAAAATGAGTAAGTTCGCATATCGGATTACGTTTGAGTGCCACTGGCTTGACGCTTTTAAGTGGGTGTTTCCCTTTCCGAAACCAACATACCTTAACTATTGCTTTCTCTTTTTTCTGCAACAACCTCCATTTTAAACGTCTGTAACGTTCAGTGTAATTCTTAGTTCACCGCCCGCGGTTCGTAAAACTAGATACGCACTTGCCCTTTACCTCAAATATCATGTTTTAAATAAGGAAAGATGTATAACCTCATGCGCGCTGTGAATATAAGCGCTAATCCGATATGCGAACTTACACATTTTACTGACTTATAATTACGTATAGAACAGTAAAATGCGAATTATTATTAGGATTTAAATGACTTGAAAATTACCGATAATCGTCGGGTATTATTTTGTATACCATTAAATATTAAATACATTGAAATATCTAGTTGGTTTTTGCGGAGTTGATGTACTCGTAATGAACATTAAGGAACATTTTGAACTCTATGACTTTTTTTCTATTTAATGGTTTTAGCGAGATAAGAAACTACGATTCCGTGTAACATAGTGTTCTGTAGTCGTGTATTTTTTATTCTCTCACATCTACTTTGTGTTCTTTGGCATTGAGCTATGTACTAATATGAGTTTTTGTTTCAGGTAATGAATACTTCTTTCTGTAGATGTCGGGAAGTGTGAATAACGTATCTATCGCCTTCTGAGCATAAAGGTAACTAATACAAGATTTATTCTGCTTACGACAAAGCACCACTTTATAAAATTAAAAGCGCGGAACGGCTTTAATAATCTTCCAAAGTTGATCAAAATAAAATGAATTAAAATTTAATTATTTTCTAACTTGCGTACAGTAACAAGTTATTCTTGTTTATGCCTAAGGGTGAAACTTTGGGTTAATTTGCAAGTGTGGAATATATAAAATGGGTTGTTCAGAAATATTCTTGCAATTTTAGATGAAACATCGATTGGTTTAGAAATTATGACGGAAATTTACGTTTTCACTTTGGCCGACTCTTTCGAAACAAAGTCTGCTAATTTTGTAAGAATTTGAGTCTTACACAAAATCATGTTGGAGGTGAAAGATCATTCAACACCCAATTCTGAACTTACATCCCTACATTTTCAATTTTTGAATCAATAATTAGTACCTATTAGTAAATCAAACTTTGATTTTGGACTTCATAGAAATTTATTGTCTTTCCATTACATCTATTTACTCAGGGAAGACATCCGTGTTCCATGTGTTGTACAAAATACTTTAAAAGATAAAGAGGATATTGTTGAACAACATAAAGTGTGTTTTTCCATATGTTTTTTTAACGATTACTTTAAATAAATTGGCCACGAACAATTGGCGAGAGCACCAGACAAATGTTCTATCAATCCCCAAGTTATTTGTGTATCTTCTTAACCATTAATGTACCTCAATATAGTATTTTCATTAGGTCTGTTACTTGAAAGCTTATTAACACAAGAGGATTTATGAAAATATTTCAAAGTCATTATTAATTGATTAATTTTATTAAACTAATACGTCGAAACGTATTTTCTAGATGGCATGGTCGTTTACTTGCAACCAGTATCTGTCCACGATTCTGTATCGACAATACGTCTACTTTATTGGAACCATAAAGAATGTAGGTAAACTCCTGAAGGAATAATTAGATGTTATGGTTTTTGTTTAGGTACCGTAAGAATTCTAAGAAGGGAAGAATTATATAATCTGAAGGATCTGACGAACCATTTATTTGAAAATAGAAAATAAATTTAGTTTACGGTGTAATTAGGCATTCGACATTAGCAAAAACATTTTCCCCGTTTCCGTAATTAATCTCGTCTCTACATTGCGAACATAAATCCTAACCTTTTCAAATATATGTACGATCAGATTAAGTAAATACGCCTATAGACTGCGCTGGGCGGTTTAAAGCACAAACACACATGCTCAATTATACCTAATTGGGTTGTAGTAGACAATCTGGCGTAATAGAATGGAAACGGAACTAGCTAGGAAAATGTTTCGGTTCATGTAATACCGCACCGAATATCGCGCAACTTGGGAACTTCTTTTACGAGCCGCCCACTTTAGGATGAGGTTTATCTACTTTAGAACGAGTATTTTTAGTTTGTAACAAATTGAAATAATTTCCGGCAATAGTTTTGGTTGCGAAACAAAGGGACGTCATCTGTTTAACACTGGGCGTTTTGTTCGAGTCCGCAATTGTAACGTTTGAGAGGAGAATTGGGGTTTCTCCCCTTATCTTCCCGCGTACAAAGCTCGGTCTGTATGACATTCATCCAGAACCCATTCAGCTTTAGAGTAGTATCAAAAGCATAAAGCAATACCCTATTCATTTTGATAATCGTCGTGACAGTATTAATTTTGGTATAATTTGATTGAGTAATTTTATTAGCGAAAGTTTAGAGTGTGTACGACTGTACGTTCACGGTGAATTGACGTGACCCAATTTGACAAAATTTTAAATTGAAAGGACAGTTTGTGTTACTGCTCTTAGTGTCAATAAAAAAGACTGTTTGTGCATTACTCAAATAATAGGAATCAAGTGGGGCAGTTAGTAGTCGCAGTTAGTATAAATCTGCACTAGCCTTTGAGGCTGATGCACGAATTTACAGCCTGTTTTGGTTTAATAATTTCAGCCTTCAGCATTTTGTTGTCCAAGAGCCACATTTCGGTTTCGCTATCCACGACGGGTCGCAAAGTATCTACGTACATGTAATATCCAACAAAATTTAAGTAAATTTAAGACTGTTGTTAAGATTTAGGGCCTCACTTTTGGACTGTGACATGTTTTTTAAGGACTTTGATTAAGAAAATAAATTTTAATGAGATTTCTGATTGTTTTAGCGAAAACGAATTTTAGCGAATTCTTTTAAAATGGCTTTAAGGTTATTCATAGTTTTTCTTTGTTTTCAATTTTGAATTATTCAAATTGATCAGTATTTTTATGGAAATCAGAATGTATTGGGATAGTAAAGAGTGGTAAACTAATTAAATTTAATTAAAATACAAAACCTTTATCGCCGTAGGTGAACTTGATGCAGTAAATATAACGAAAAAAAGGCAATTAGCAGTTGTCAAAAATCCCAGCCGAAAACCTCATTTCGTATTATTATTTTCAGCGCATTTAAAATGCTAATGGTCTCAATTTCGATCTTCATTTCGTCATTTTAACCCAAGAGCTCGAATCAATTTCGACGAAATCCTTAATATTTACTCGTCCCCTATTTTTCCCGTTTTAAGAATAAAGGGACTTTGAATTCTCTACGGGATTTATTATATTATATTAACCCATCATCTATACATATACCTACCCGAATTTCTTTTCGCCTGAAAGGAAAAATTAATTTTCGTTTACATCTTCATTCGGATGAATAAAAATGCGGTAGGTATTTTAGCGTGAAGTGGTCCTAATATTTTTCTTTCAATCACATACATGAAAAGTGGAAGCACTCGAATGGAAAAATAACCTCGGCTTACATCCCTAGCACAGCCACCTCTTTTTTGGTATGTTTTTCCGGCAGGGCTCGCAATTTAAACATCTTTTATTATTTACGGTAAACTAAACTTTGAATCTAATGAGAAATTAGCGAACTTTCATGGTGTTTACTGATAATCCCTTCGAGTCGTATAATACATGTAGGAAAGTTTGTCAATATTCTACATTCATCAAAATTATACTACATAGCAAGAGCTATTGAGATCTCAAAGCAAATATTAACAAAGACGCAACTTGTTTAAATATACCAACTTGGAATTTAGTCTTGTCGTAATGACTGATCCAAGCGGAGAACATTACCTACATTACTATGCAAATATCTCCAAATCTGGGAGTGTTATGAAAACGCGATAACCGCGTATAATATGAAACGTATCCTATTAAACAATTATTGTTTACGTGCCTTTTGCGATCACTTTAACGGTCTCCCAGATAGGCAAATGAACGTTCCCAAATACAAAATACGCACACTCGGTTGTTATTGGCATTTCACTTTTTAACTCGATTGCCTCGAAAACTCATAGTTTTTTTTGCAGAAATCCAATTAAAAGATCCGCATGCACAGTTTCTAGTAGATACGTTGAAACATTACACTTTTTACGTAATGAAGTTATGTAGTAGAGTTGCGGGGATGTTGTTTGTGGAATATCGTTTGTTTTAAATTGTTTTTATGAAACACTCTTATGCCCGGTTTCACAAACGATGAGGTTAATCAATGATTAAAAATATTACAATGTTGCCCACCTTCGATTAGTATAAGTTGGGTGCCCACCATCGTTCTAATATTTTTAATCATGGGTTTCGGAAACCGGGAATTAGTATTTTAGATGTATAATGAAAGCTGTAGGTATCACTAATTAAGATTTTCTCAACATTTTACGTCACATTTTCAATTGAATCGAGAAATAGAGTTAGTGGAAAACGAAGGGTTAATCACTGAAAATGTCAATAACCCCCATGATTTCTGCACAGAGAAATTATTGCGGAAGTCCTGATATATTGAAAATGCCGAATTTACCAATTTGTTATGTTCTTTTAAACCACGTCCGTAAGGAGCCCCTGCAGCCAGAGTCGTTCATTTGAGGCACTCAAGTGTTACTTTCTCTCCCAGACGAATTAAAAGCATGATACTAAAAGTATCATGAATTAAAAGTAAATGACGAACGAAACGGAACAGTATACACGTCAACCACAATTTAATAAAAATGTACTTTCTAATTCTTCTACCGGAAAACTGACAAGACTTCATGAACGTTTTGAATGTCCCTCTGCTTCTTCGTTTAAGGTTTAAGGAATTTTCAAAATTATTTCGCAGAGGGGGTTGCTTATGTGAAAGAGATTAGTTCCACATTCACATTCTGGTGCCATTGTTTTTAAAGAGGTCCAAACATTATCGAAATAGAATCTGAAACCCCCCTGATCGCAGTGAAAACGTTTCTTTATATCTGACGCCACACAATGCGCCTTTACTTACATGTTTTATAGGAAGAAAGTCAATTTAGTTACGTTTAGGTAGCGTCTATTGCACAGAAGATAATTTAAAAATTACAAAGCTGCTGTCAGCTGCACTCAGACATTATCAAACATTTAAAAGAACCAGATTGCATAAACTTGCACAATCCCAAAAAGTGACGGTTGAAAGCTAAAAAAAAAGAAACTTACGCTCTAATGGGCACACGACACGGCATTTGCACCTTCACAGAGGTAATTCAATTTAGAACCAGCGTGAAGGTGTAAATTTAATTAATGCGCCATTGTTAAATTGCATTAAATTAAAATAGTTTTCTATGAACGGGAGCAATTTATACAAAGTAATTGAATTTTTTCTTGCGAAACTAAACGAAAAGACGCAAGAATATCTCTTATCTCTTTCCCTAATAAATAGATTGTCGACCGATTCTTAATGCAACAATTTATATAGGATGTGCCCATAAAAAGTGACTGCTAGATTGACCGATGATTGTTTTTCTTGTCACAATATAATCCCTTGCTGAAAATTCTTTTGCCTTCTCTTGCGTCGGTATTTGCTAGGTGGTGTGCGTTTTATTTGTGTTTTGCGTTTGAGATGTACTTATAAAAAATAAATTCAAGGCACCACATCGGTAAATATCGTCACTGGTATGGGCTGTGCAATTGCCATGCCGCGAAAATAAAGTTAAATAAATAATGGTTCTTTTCGAGTCGGCCTTTAAAAGTTCGCGAAACATTTAAAAAGCGTTTATAATGTCGGCCTGAAAACATTTCATCCGGTCTGTTTAATTGTAATATACAGGCGCGCCTTATTATTTTTAACGAAAAGCAACAAATAAGGTCGATAATGGAACATTCTGTCACTAGCGCGCTGGAAAATACTCCCTAATGCCATTTCGCCTTCTTACGATATCGTTGCATAAAAATTGAATTAAAAGCAACGACCATTACTTCTAACGATCCTTTTGCAGGGCTCTTATGTTAAATGCAAAAATAAACAATCGACATGGCGTTGGAATCTCTTTACGTTTTCAGTTAATAATTGGCAAAATTGCAGAATGCAAATCGTGCATAATCAGTTGAATTTTGAAATGAAGTCCACTGAAGCGTATTCATTTCTCATTACTTACCCTAGCTATAGGTATACTCAGAGTTGGGCAGTATTCGATTTTGCAAATACTTTTTAGTATTCAAATCCTTTAAAGTATTCAAATACTTTGTAATTAAATACTTCTTTCACTACTAGCGTCTGATGACATGATTATTAACCTTTTTTCCACTTGTAAAGTAGGCCTTCTCGGCATTTGTTCCAAGTGGTTAATAATTTTTTATTATTAACTAGTAGTCAATAATGAGAACTGTCACGCTGTCACTTTTAGAAAACACAACCCGAAATTTCGCTCCATGAACGTTTAGACAAGTTCTTTAAAACAAATAATTGCCACCATTCGCAATTTCCAGAGAAATTACATACCTAAAATTATCACATTTTGAAAAAATTCGAACGAAATTACTCTTTGAAAAATCTCAATGACAGAACAAAATACGGCCTGTTTGACTTGTACTTCCACGTACTTGATTGACATGCTAAATTAAGAAACAAACAAATTCTGTCCAACCGTTAACTCTCTTATCAATATAATATGTTAATTTAGAGGATTTCAAGTGCTAGTAGTGAAAAAAATAGTATATATACCACGCAAGCGCCTCGAGATGTAATCTTGGTGCTCAGGCAATAATAGTGGACTTCTCTACCTTGATATATAATGTACTATTATGGAAGCAGTATTTGTATTTGTAACTCAAATGCTTTCACAAATATTTAGTATTCGAATACTTCGCATAGTATTTGAATACTTAACCTTCCTTTTTTTTTGCCAAAAATCGACTACTCCAAAATTTCTCGGGAAAACACTTTTTCTTATTAATTTTGGTGCGCAGAAACCAAAACAATTCGTACTTTTTCGATTAGACTTCTCAATCAAAAGTTATAGACTAGAAACCAATTTCGAAAGAAAATTCAAAGGGTAACTTTTGAACTAGTAGCCCAATCTTGGAACTGTTTGAAATTATTGATTCTACAGGCCACATTCTATTAGAAAATGTTTTTCCGGGTCGATCTGAGACAATTTTTTCTTCGGCCTCAAAGAGGCTACAATCCTCCTTTTTTCCAAAAATCGACTGCACCAAATTTCTCGGGAAAACACTTTTTCTTATTAATTTTGGTGCGTAGAATCCAAAACAATTCGTACTTTTTCGATCAGACTTCTCAATCAAAAGTTATAGACTAGAAACCAATTTCGAAAGAAAATTCAAAGGGCTGTAACTTTTGAACTAGTAGCCCAATCTTGAACTGTTTGAAATTATGGATTCTACAGGTCACATTCTATAAGAAAATTTTTTTCCGGGTCGATCTGAGACAATTTTTTTTGAGAGCCTCAAAAAAAGGCAGTGTATAACCTTCTGTTTTTGTCAAAAATCGACTGCACCAAAATTTCTCGGGAAAACACTTTTTCTTATTAATTTTGGTGCGTAGAATCCAAAACAATTCGTACTTTTTCGATCAAACTTCTCAATCAAAAGTTATAGACTAGAAACCAATTTCGAAAGAAAATTCAAAGGGCTGTAACTTTTGAACTAGTGGCCCAATCTTGGAACTGTTTGAAATTATGGATTCCACAGGCCACATTCTATAAGAAAATTTTTTTTCCGGGTCGATCTGAGACAATTCTTTCTTCGGGCCTCAAAAAAAGGCAGTTATTAACCTTCCTTTTTTACCATAAATCGACTGCACCAAAATCATTTGACCCTGTTTAGATCACACTGTACTGTATTGTTATAATGAACATACTAAATATACAAATAATATTTATGCACCTTTATTCAGCAATATTAATGTTCTTTTCGTATTTCATCATTTTTCTATTCAAATTTTTCGCTATTAAGGTAAACAAAGAACTTGCCGTCGAGTTAATAAAAGGCTTATTGTTTTTAAAGCGTTTGCGCTAGTTATTTCCCTGCGGTTCTGATTAAGTTAGGTAGGTGGTAGGTACATACATACATACATAACAAGCACCGGTGTTATCTAGAGCAGAAGTGTTGATGAACGACGAGCAAACGGGTCGATACTCCTCAGATCTACCATCCCCTTGCCTCTTTGGCATCTCTTGTTCCAATCTGGTTAAGATCTCAGATAGGAATTATACAGAAACACGATGTTATTACAGGTGAATGAACAAAGTCAAACATTAGCAGTTTCTAGTGGTTTCTCTAAATAGATTTTCACTGTGAAATTAAGTTAAACGTATTTGCGGCATGATACTTTCATAAGTTACGACGATTTGCGAATCCTTGTACTAGAAACCTCTACCAAAGGTTTTCCAGTGATTTGTTTTCCTATCGACTTTTCGTCCGTATCGAGATCCATACTTTAAATTGTAAATTGTTACTCTCAATAATCAAGCATCACAGGATACAGGATAGCTGTACATTGTAAACAACGAATTATAAGCATATAAAGCGGATGCTGAAAAATGAATCATTAAAAATCGTAAACGAAAGAGCCAATCCGTTTCCACTTAATAATTTTTTATTTAAAACCATTTCTGCTGGTTGATTTTTAATAATACAAACTTTACAGTTGAACTAAATTACGTACTGATCACTGTCATTCAGCTAATACACTGGAGAAAACCTTAACACGGTTCGTAAAAACGGACATTCATAACCAGCGGGTGTGGTTTGCGGTAGAGATCGAAGGAATGCAAGATAAATAATTTTTATGTTCTCAATTTAAGTTACCAAAAATTCGTTCCAAGAAGCTTTCGTACTATACCTCTTGAATTGCAAGCTGCTAATTTTAGCCACATTAATATATATTATACTCATATTGTTACCATACTGCCCCCAGTCATTATTTACGTGGAAGACGCGTGACATCTGTTACGACCACGAATGGGACCTCGAAAAATATCCGTTTGCCGCATCGTATATACAAAGAATGAACCAGAATATGGCAAAGCGTCTGCTTATTGAAAACTTTCAGTAGGTAGGAAATTTGACTCTTAGAAATAAGAGTGTAACAAGAGATTCCTTGCGTAAACTATATAGACAGGAGCCGATTCAGTATATTGGCAAATCTTGTGAAACATACAATTAATTCCCGCTCCATTCTCTACCATATTAAATAAACATCCATTGTAACCCCCGTCCGCTAAATCCTAAAATAATTTACATGCTTCAACCAATAAATTTCGAATTTAATTAACTTCCGCAGTTTAAATTTAATTATCTCAACGTTTTATATACTACCTACCACCTACAATACATGTAGTGGCTCCGGCCATACTTGCCGATTTAGATTAATTGAAAGCAACTTTCATTATAGGTGTATTTTTTGGCAGTTATAAATGGCCGTCATTTCTCTTGCCAAAAACATGGGGGAGCCCCCTCACGCGCGCCCATAAATAAGGCGGAATATGTAATCTTATTTACTTCCCGGCGCGAAAACGAGTCTTGGCTCATGCCGAAGAGATTTGTTTTCAAATTACATAAGGTTTTCTTAGCGTCGAGATATGTGCATTAGGATTTGGAAATTTATTATTGGAAATCTACCTTTGTGGAAGTAAATTTACGTGGCAATGGGAACACTTGCTTAATCAAACTTCGAGGACGTCATTTGTAAGAAATATAACCTCCGTCGTGCAAATTGTCTTTAGAGTCAAACGGTAACACAGTTGGTTAAGTTCTATTATGTTTCTCGTCCCAATGTAAGAAGTTATTTGCGCCATTTGCGGTTATTCCTTTTGCTTTTTGACAGTTTTTCGATGTATTCCAGTTGATTTTTTACTTCTTTGCCGTCTAAGCCTCACCATACCTCCATGTATATATTATTATAAATATTAATCATAACCTTTGTAACACATGTGTAAGGTGTACGTACATATATTTACACTAATGCATAAAGGAATTTTCTCCATTATTTCTTTTTTTTTCTGCCTTTTCACTGTTCATGATACGCTTTTCTTTTGCAATACTTCCAGGTTTTTCTTGGTCTTACATTTCTTTTTGATCTTTCTGCCTTTGCTTTGCTATTTCATGTCAATAGTTTCTAATTTGCTTTCTGTTGCCTGTTTGATAATACCCCGCATTTGCTTTCATACTCTAGTATTGGCCTAAACATTGTAATTTTAGTTTTGTTGCTTATTTCGTTCTTCTCTATGAGTGTATTGCTGATTCTCGAAACATTTTTATTTGTTTGTTTGTTGTTTTTGAGGCTTTCCCATACTATTTTTGTAGCACCGCATCTAATGGTCCAAAAATGCCATGTATGCTCCTGTTCCCTTGCTGATACTTTTCCATTTAGTTGTTTTATAGTAACCTAGCTTTTGCTCATGACTTTTAGGCGCATAAAAATAACCATCTGCCTTAATTCAGTTTTTCCGGAATTTTCCCGCTGTTTTAGCCTTTATTAAACACTTTTATAAACACTCCTTTCTCTGATTTTTCTAGGTTTTTAAGCATCTTCGTTACTATCCCGTCATGACTTGAGGCTTTTCTGTCATCAGGTTCCGTATTTCCTCTTCTACTTCCTTTATCTTTCCGTTTTCTTCTTCTGCATTGTTTCAACCTTACCATGATTAGGCTACCTTCTGATATTTGTTGTCCATGCTGGTCTTTAATGATTTCTCTGATTTTCTCTTCCTTATTGTTCGTCCCTGATGTTCAGACACTCTACGCCCCGCCATGGACCTTTCATTGACTGAATTTGAGCATGTACCTTCCTTTCCAACATTCCAACCGCTACCAAATTTACAACCTCCCAATTAGTACGCTAGTTACTCAGGCCACAGATTGGCATATAACAAGTATCAAAAGGGTGTTCGTCCAAGCAATTTAGATACCTGGACATCCAACTTTTAACCAATATCCTCCTGTTCTGTGAGTACCTTCCAGAAAAGGCTACGGCAATTTTTTTTTATTTTTTAACATTTTGGTGTTAAATATGTAGATCGATATTTCCAAACCTTCAATTCTCATAATTTTTTTTAATTTCCACGGTATACATTGCGATAAGTGGGTAAATGCGCTAATATTAGAAAAAGAAAATTGATACAAAGGCTATGTTGGTGTCATGTTATTCAGAAATTGAAAAGCTATAAGTATAGTGCCGATGACAAGTTATAAATAAAACCTGGTAATGGAAACGTCCCCACCTCAAAGTAAAGGAAATGAAATATCGCAGATATCTTTATTGTGCTCTTGAACAGAAATCAGTGAGACTGAGTGCAATAATCCTTTATTATGAGGGCTACTTACGTGACACGCCAGAAACAGGCCGATATTTTAGATACCGGGATTTTCACAAAGTCGATGTAATTGAAAACGAGTTAATAAATTGAGAAACTTTGCAATTTGGGACTTCGAATAGCACTAATTACTTCTACTAAAGGGACTATCTCTGGTAGGCATTCCATCGTAAATAACGAATTAAGCAAATTGCGAAGGCAATCCAATCAAATCCAACATCGCTAAGCACAAAGTGGCTTTTGAGTAACTAAAAAATGTCATTAATGAAAACGTCTTGTAAGATTGAGTAAATTTATGCATTGCCGCATTTGTATAAAATCCTTAATGAGAAAAATTAAGAGACCGCGCGCATTTATGAATTGCCGCGGCTTTTCTTTCCTCGTTTATTTTTCATTACAATCCGGTCGACGACGATGTAAAAAAGTTTGATTATTTTCTCAGGTAACAATTAGATTTGGGGTGAGCCGTGAGAGTGCAATGCGTAGACGATTTAAATTGAATTACCTACTTAAGCGTGGTTTGCAAAGCAATCGAAGCGAAAAGAAATTATCCCTTAGCCCTCTTCTACCGGGAGGGAGGCACGTATATTTCACTTGAAGGACTTCTCCCGTTCCCCAAAAAACAAACATAGAATCGTCGAGAGAGCCCGAATGAAATGTATCAAAGTTTACTGAAGAGTGGAAAATGCGAAAATTTCCCATTTTTAGTAACTGCGCGATATTTTTACAGACTTTATCGAATACGTTGCCGTTAAGTGAGGTACGACAGGCATGCTATGAGTTTACCTACAAAATATTTTTCTCGGGGATTGAATTCGATTTTCAACTTTGAAACGAATTTTCGGTTATTGCAATTTTCTGGTTGTGATTTATCTGAACTTTAACCGTTATTTATACGCGTCTTTAGAATATACTTTTTTACGCATATTCGGGCCCGCCAAATTTGATTGTGTAATTCTAGGGAAATTAGTGAACGGAGGGTATTTAATAGCTCTATGACTGTACAGCAGCCCTGCTTTCTCAAAAGCGGAAATGACTAGCTTAATGAAATTATGCTCGGCCGTGATTTCTCCAATTTACGTTCCGAGGGAAATTTATTAAGGGAAGTTTTTGGAAACTCAGTTAAAGGACTGTATGCAATTAAAGATTGTTTATTCTTGTATTTAGAGTGAACGTATACATCCGCTTTCTCACATAACACAATGACTTTTAGTCTATTTAGGTATATTAGAACTACATAGCTTTATTTCAACGTTTCCTTATTAACTGTAACAAACTTCGTCGCATTGTAATATATCAGTGAGGTGCAAGTTATTCTCTATATTAAATTGAGACTATATAGCATTTTCAGTTATAATATAGTTCCTAACTAATATAGAGAATGGACTTAAGTTTTACTTAACTTCAAGTTACAAGTTAGGTAGGTACTGTCTATTCTTGCCATCTTATTTTCGTGTTTTCCGTAGTATTGTTATCTCATAGCAAGGCCAGAAATAAAGGAGAAAGTCTTTTCTTTTCGGTATGCAATCGAAAAAAGATGGTGGGTTTTTAACTGGGGGCACTTTTTAGTTGTACCTTCTTTGCTTGCGGATGGTGTCGTGCGTATCAAATGGAAGAGACGGACCTGTTCTCAAGAGATGAGATGGTTTATTCTTTATGTGTCCAGTTGAGGAATTGGTTGGATAGATATTTTAGACAATTGTTAACCACTGAAATTAAGGTTGGCCAATATTCCATGATAGATATAGGTACTTTATTAACGCCTTTTGGCAAACACTTTTTATACTAAATGTATGTAATTTTTTCTGCATTTCTTCCCTTTTTTCCTATTATTCTTCATTTTTCTCTCCCCCCCCTCCCTCGTGTCTAGTACTTCTTTTTTTCCTTATTCTTTCAACTTCTCACATATCAGATGGTTAATATTTTCCTCTTTCTCTCCACATAGTCTGCATTTGCTTTCTTCTTTTTCTCTTTCCTCTCGGTTCCTTCCCTCCTTTAGATATAAAATTGATTTCGTTAATTATATGTTCCTTTAAATCGGTGATTCGGTGACGCACTTTCAAAGAAGTAATCTTTGTAAAGTGAAATCAAAATGAAACCTTTAGCGATATTATACGCATAAATTGAGGGAAAAGAATTCACCCCATTTTGTCCTGCCTTAGCTAGAAAACATACCTACACTACGAACTATTGTGACGTATATGTAGACGTGGCCGCATTTGGAACAATGAGTAGGTACGAATTGAATACAATAAGAGATTGCTCATGTATAAGGTAATGTAATGAAATGTTACTACTCTACAAAACCGTACATTCTAAAATGTGCATCTCGTGACAGTTAGTGCAACTGACAATCGCCTATTTACAAATACACCAAATCACAAGCTGAATTTGAATAGACATTTCAGAGCTACATGCAAATCGCATTGAATAGGAGAGACACTTTTGTTTAATGAGTACAGTAGAAGTTGCATGTTAATAATACAGTACTTCTCTTGTTTACCATCATATATAAATGTGATCCCTTTGTTGACGAAACCTTCATTTAGAGAAGTTTTAAAACTGATCTACTCTGATTTCGGTACGAGTGTTTGCAGATTTTAATAATCCACATCAAAAACTGGGCTTTTTACATTTTGAATCAGATTGTGAGAGACTCTATTCCTTGATTTTGCTCTACACAGTTTAGGGGTAAGAAATTGCGTCGCGCTGCAAAATTTGAATTTTTTTGTAAATTTTGTAAATGACCTACAGCTGGCTTCTGAGATAATTTTACGGTTACATACTTATAAGTTATAATTTTATAAGAGATTTCCCCTCTCCTAGATTTCTCCGAAAATTGCCTTCAAACTTTGATGTTCTGAAAATTGCTTGATTACAAAATTAAACGCCAAATTACAATAAAATTGCGTACCTATACACTGTGTCCAAGATAAGGGATCTCCGAAACAAGATATGACGATGGTCAAATTACAGAAAAGATGCTTTAAAGAAAACCAGAAAATTCCGTTTACTTCCGAAGCAATTGTAATCAAATAGTCCTAAATAAGATAACTGTATATGGTCCAAGTCCCTGACGTCTCGCTTCCATTAAGAATACAATCCTCTATAGACATTAAAAGATGCGAAAAGGACAATCTTCCATTTCACGGAATGCTCACTTATACGTTTTTAAAATTCCACTACCAAAAATAAGTATATTCTAAACTAAATAGATCTAAAAGTAGTTACGTTACATGGTTCGAGTGAAGCTATTTCACAACGTTCGTTTTTGCTATTTGAGCAAATTAGCATGAAATTTGAGCTTCGGTAAGCCAGATCAACCACATACAATATAACGTAAACATGTTTTACATTTGTGTAACGTGTGATGTTTTTCGCACATTAATCAAGATAATTATAATAATTGAACGAGAGAATTGAAGCGAGGTGACTTTTTTCATCCTTATATTGCCCTTATTATTCTTTATATCTTTTGCACCCGGAGCTCCGTTTCTTGGTAGCGGGGAAATACGTAATTTCGCCAGAAAGTAAAGTCTTCGCTTTAGCATTATATCTTTTCTAAACCATTTATATAAACGTTATTAAAAAACCCATGCCAAACTATCTTCCCACGACCGCCGTCAGTGCGATTTTAAAATTGGTTGGTCAAAACAAACTATAAAAAAGGGTATGTACATCAATAATTTTCACTTGGAATTGTACATTGTATCATAATTATTGCGCTTACCGATAATCTTTAAATTTATGCACAGAGACAACATTAAGAATGTCGGAATCGACTGACGCTCTAGTCTATCGACGTACTTACCAGATTCATTAACCTGCCCAAAGTGGAATAAGTAAAAGCAACTGATTTAGATATCTGTTTCCGCTCAAGTTTGTAACAATGCAGAATATTAAGAGTTAAAGCTGCCCTTCCCCATCCATTAACTTTAACCAATTTTAAAACAGAATACTTTACTCTGTCTTGTCTCCTCCACTTTTTCACACGGGAAACGCCTAATGTTTCGTAAAAATGTTCTTCCTCTTACTTATACCCAAAAAGTTTTAATTTATAGAAGTATATATTAACAATTTCCTTGCGCTGCAAACTGTTGCCTACTATTAAAGAGATTAATTGTTTAATCTTTCGTAATAAAACTGACATTGGGGAAGATATATTTCGAAACGGTATTAAAAAAAATCTTGAAGAAAAACTGCCGAAAATGTGTATGATTAGGCAAGTTGAAAATGTTTACACTTCAAACTTTCTTTTCTGCATGTTCAGTAGTCATGTAGTCAATAATAAATTATTAATTTTTTGAGGGTGATTACTTTTTTTTATTAAACCACAATACCTAAGGGTTGATTTTTAAGAGTGGAAATATTCTGAAAGAATGTTCCAAAGCGTCTAACAATCAGTACTCAACTCATCTGAACCCAATTTTTTTCACCTTAAGCTTTAATAGGTATATATTATGGGTTTTCGTTTTTAAGTTTCGTTAATTTGATAAAAATAGACAATTAAAAATTAAAATGATTTCAACGTAAATTCTAAATCTCAAAGCGAAGCCGTTTTGAAACGGTGCTGATTAGAACGACGACTGCAACTAATTTCAATACAAATTGTTCGGTTTAACTAAAACATTTACACTGCTTTGTCCTAAAACCGCATTTATTTGTCCACCCAAATCCGATATATAACGTATAATTTATTTAGCTCCTTTGATGGTTCGAATTTGTAACCATAATCAATTTTAAGCGTGACTCTTCGTGAGGCAGCATTCCATAAATCTCCCGTCTAAATAAATAGATTCGGCACATAAAATGTAGTTGATTTACACGGGTGAGTTACACGATAATCTTTTCACGAGCTACCGCACGCTTGATTGTATATTTTGCACAACAAAAGGCGTAAACCAACATCGACGAGATGAGATCGATAATCTTTGAGTATTTTGCTCGCTATCGCGAATGCTGGCAAATTTAATCCCGTGAATCGAGCTCGCATTCGACAATTGATACGAAATTTATACCCGTGTAGGTAGTTTAAGGGTTTTTTTTCAATGAATATTAGTTCAACTGAACTTTTCAGATAGCTATGCTTACTTCAAATTCGAAAAACGTTATTTGCTATTTACACAAATTTTTGTGACAAGCACCGAGCGTTTCATACATGAAATAACGAAAACAAACAAAGTTTCAAAAAATGTTTCAAATGTAAGAACACTCGAGCAAGCTATGAGGAAATTATTTGTAAACAAACTCAACTTTAGAATTTTTAGCATATACGAAAAGTGGAAAACTCAATTTTCGAGCGGAGTAGCTTTAAATTTCTTTCGCACTTTTTTCGTACACATAGCAGGTGGGTTCCGTCGACATATGTAAACGAACTTTTGAAAGAATTTTTCGAGACAAAAGCGAGAAATAGTAATTTTTTAAAGTCTTAAACAACGCATGATGCCTTTGAGAGGCATTTAATTGGAAAAGGGTCAAACATCTCCAAAGATAATCTCTATTAAACTTTTAAAAACGCAATAAATCTAAAGTGGCATCTGTGACACGCTTAATATCTTGATTTCCTTTAGGAAATGCGAATTTCCTTCTTTCCACTCGCCATTTTCTCCACACACACACTCATGCGACGTTCGTTTTTCGTATTTCCATCAAATCTTTCATCTCATTTAACGCTTCTGTAAGATGTGTAGACTTCTGGCGATCTAAATTATATTTATATTTTTATCAGATTCCTGTGGTGGCATTTCTGGATTGGAAGATACTAGATCGCTAGGGCCTTTTTATTTTTTAATTGTCTTTAATACGATCGACTATTAAGAAATCGTTGTAATTTTCAGCGCAGATTAATTTTTTACGGCTTTTAACAGTTTTCATCACACGACGGTTTCGCTTTATTTTCTGTGGTTTACAGTTATAACTAGTCCAAGGCACGGTGTAATCCAGAGGTGAATACTAATTTACTAATACAATAATGCATTAATTTTACATATTATGTGAGTTATTCAGTCTTGTGATGTGCATCAGGTTATCTCTAGAAAATGTTATATTGGTCATAACGCAGAATAACCTTTTTTGAAAGATAACCTGCAGGTTAAGTTCGAAGTTTCTAATATATCACAGGGCTGATTATCTAAGTTGATTAACCACTAGTTCATATAAGTTTAACTTTATCTAATTTATCGCGAGCTAGACTTTGATACTGTTGGTCTTATATGGGTCTTGTTTGTTAGTGTAGTCCACAGAATGTTGTAAGCACAAGGGTAGCTGGACTTACTTTTCGAAACCACTTCCTTCACATCTTTCCTCCTTTGCGCATCGTTTACACTTCTTAAATCTCCCTAATGCCTTCGTCACAATTCCCTTAACCCATTCTTTCTTAAAACGTTCGTTTTATCTCCTGCATCCATGCTTTACGCTCTTTTCGTTCCTTTTTCTCTTCTTCATCACTTTCCTTTCGTCGCCTCCTCTTCTCTAAATTTCAATTCTTTACATTCTTTCCAGTTTCCAGGCGAAAATGCTCTTCGGGTGGTTGGTCAGTGATTGATTATTAAATTGTAAAGGCTGTCATATTACTAAGGACATTTTCAAAACAAAAATGTAAATATCAAAGGACTATAAGACTGAATGTATAAAAAAATTAGCTTGAAAGAAAAACACTTGATGCGATTTTCGAACAGTTTTAACAAATAGGACTACTATATGTATTAGACGTAGAGCGAGTGCCAAAAAAGTCTCTGAATTTACTAAGGGTAGTTTTTGTATAGTGCATTACGGCGGTTGTGTATACAAGTATACTGTGGTCAGTCAAGCGAAACTAAGAACATTTCAGATGCAGTATAACCAACCTAAGTTAATAATGGTAAACTTTCTAGGGTAATTTAGGAATACGTTTTTTAAAATTAAAATTTAAGGGCTCAACAAAGAAAGTAGTAGAAAACATTCGTTGCAGACGGCCTGCTATCAGTTCATTCGAACCTGAACTCGTGCTAGAATAGGGGACCTTATGCAACGTAATGTTCTTTAGGTCTTCCACACTCCACAGAATAAATACGTAAGCATGTGAGCATAATGGGTTTCGGATGTCTGGAAACGAGGGAAAATAATTAGAACGATTTTACGCTTCAAAACGACATCTCTTCAAAAAAATTTTCAACTCATCTCCTCTATTCTGGATTAAGCAGTTGCCACCATTTTTTCAGGTCACGTGTACTAACTAAATCGGCCATGTTTTTGTAATGTGCCAATTCGAATTACCCTCATCGTTAAAGCTCCAGGATCAGAAACAGACATCGTGCTGTCGTAGTGGATGAAATGAAATACCCCCCATAAAAACGGTTGAACCTGAGATAAACTTTCGCAATGCAGTCTCCTCAAAACCCTGAATAATTAACAAACTTAACGGGCTATTAAAATTAAAATGATATAGAAAAAACGAACTTCATTCCAACACGGTTTAATATTAAAATTAAATTATTATTGGAATTCCGTCACGAATGACATTTCTCCGAGAAAAATGAATCATTTAAATTTTGACACCTTACAAATTGCAATAATATTCAAAACTCAGACTGATATACCCTTAAACTCGCAATATCTCACATTTACAGCGAAATTTCAACAAAATTACGGCTACCGTTACAGGTTCTTGAAGCCTTTTCTTTGACAAATTTGTGTGTAACTCGCATGTAAACTTCATCCGCAAATCATCACTTTGTTTTCATTACTAAATTGTTGTTACCAACTGTGCATATAGTACACAAAAACATTCCAATTATTATATTCCGCGTATTAACGTAATAAGCGTGAAAATGAATTTTCATAGAGTGGGTTGTAATAATTTGAGCTTCAAAGCCGAATTAATCGAAACCATTTTCAGCCTAATAACATTATTGAAGTTTCTCTAACAAATTTATAGATTAAAATGGAGCTGCACGCTCGAGAAAATGAAATGTGGCGTTTGATTTCGAAATGAAAATATTGTACCTACTACATACGTCAAATTAACAAAGTGGATTTTCCGCCAATGGTAATTACTTCCGTATTTACTATTTACCAAAGTAATCTGATTACGCTAGCGTAATACGATTTATCGGGCTTTTGTCACGATGCGGCTTTTATCTTCTACGTTTATTAATTGCGTACGTGAGATGGCATACACACTCTGCGATTTATTAAAAACACCCATTGCTTTTCGAAAATTTCGTGTAGTTGGTAGAATCGGTAACGTATTGTGAGTTACTACAGAAGTTGTGGGGTTTTAAAGTTTTTCGTTTCTGCGGCTACAAATTTTTGATTAAGTTGCGCGAACTAACTTGAAAGTGGAAGATTAATTACAGATGGAAGTAGGCACACAATAACGATTTTTCTGCTTCATATTTTCTGGATCGTTTCCATGCTGCCGCACTTTATTTCCAACAGCGTGTAGTTTGTTATAAAATTAGTGACAGTATCGGAAAAATTTAGCTTATTTTTATCTTTTTCGAATTTGTAAGCTTTATAGGCCGGGGTAATTTATACGCTGAGATATATTTCTTCTTGTACATCAAGAATTAATTAAATCCCAAACAAAAAACTGAGTTACACCACTTTCAACGTACCAAGTAAATAGTGTATGACTAATGGGTTATATAAGTACAACAAGCGGGTAGTTATAGATGATATCAATATGAATATCTTCGCACATTCGTGAAAGGTAATGAAATTCAGTAAAAGCTTTCAGTGCGCTGTGACGTATATTGAGTATCGCTCTTTCAAATTTAAATAGATATCACACCCTCGCCGAGGCTCATGAGCTCATTTTCTGTCTATCTGTGTGCTTTACACCTCGTTCACATATACAACTAATACGATGTCCTATTAAATGAAGAAAAGCTTAACGCGGCACTCAAATTTACGACCGATACCTTTATGTGCGGCGCTGTATTGTGTACAAAAACAGCTTTTCAAAACATTCCATTACCTACAGGTAGATATACCTACCTTTCAAAAGGGATGTTAGGGTTAAATTTGAAAATTTAACGGATGTATTTTTAAGACGCCACCCACCACTGATTCAAATAAGCTGATTTTACATAACATATCATAATACCTTGCCCTACAATAAATTCTATTAGAAATCACATACGACACGTTATACCCCTTTAACGATTTCGCTTTTATAACCTTATTTGGTCAAATATGACAGTTTTTCGAAATTTTTTTTGGGAGAAACTAAATCACGCAGGCGGATAATTTTTGAACTGATGCACAGGTTAAACCTCTTCCACAATCACATAATTTTTTTAGGTACTTTATCGAAAAAATAAAATGTTTGATTGATCTTCGCTAAATGTCATATTTTTTTAAAATTTCAAATGGTACCCCCCTAAACAAATTATACCTCTGAGTAGCCAAAACTACAAATTTTCCACTGAAACAAAACCACACATTCCATGAGAAATTCATTGATCATAATGTGACGTTCGGTTCTGAATATATCTGTAATAAAAGAGGTTGGCAATGAAAGAGATCGGCTTCCAGGCGTTTTATTTGATACTTTGCTACAAAGCTTCATGTGCCCTAAACTCTGATTTCCCTGATTTCATTGTTTTGATACTAACCTACGCTCTAATACCAAAAATCTTTTAATTGCAGAACCTTTTGAATTTCCTAATTTACTTACGTGCGCTCTTAAGAGCAATTGTACTATACAAACGCACTGCCTTCGCCTATTTTTCTTTAAACAATTTCTCACAAAATCTTTGTTCATGAGTTAACCTTATTTTCAGGTGGTACTTGCTCAAACTCCCAGAATTTTCGCAAAGAATGATTCAACTGAATGTTGGATAAAAAGCATAAAGCATATTATTTGCAAACTGAGAGCCCAACTCGGTGTTTTGCATGCTTATCGAGCCCCCTTCACGCAGGCCGTGCCCCCCAAAAAAGTGATGGGGCTGGTGCCCCTTTTCCACTACGGATAAATGTCTACGTTTGCGTAATACGAAATCTATTTGACTTTGAGTACTGTAACTACTGTAAGTTACATAATGTTGTTCGGCATTTCTATGCCATATAAACGACTTTCAGTATGACAAGCAGTCCATTGTACTTAGGTGTTCATTAAATTTCTCATGTGAAAAATACATTTCTTACACATTTCAACTACACTTTTACGTCAATATGTATAACTTAAGTTAACTTTGTCGGCAATGCCGTCTCACTGTAAAACAAGAGAAAACAAATACACGCGATTCGTGTAATTTATCCGCAGTTACGAAAAAGAACCACCAAAAAGCAAAATCAATGATGCCCCGATGAAAACGGTTAACGTAATTTTCGAATTAACAATATGTGTAACGTTCGCTTCGGACTTTGAAAAACAAATTTTGTAATTAAATTTAGTTGCGAATGGATTCGTTTAGGTACGTCAAACGGGATTTAATTCAAAACTTTGTTGCTTAACATTAATAGTTTAATTACGAAACTATGTTCGATTACTTGTGTATCCAAAAAGCGTACCCGGCATACAGCCAAAATAATTAACCAGTTAACGTACCTACCTATAGGGTTTGCTTTTTCAGTATTCGAGTTTAGGTATCTACTTGTTTCGGGTGAACTGTTTTATGTAATGAAATTTTATTCATCCACATCGTAGAATTAGAGTTACGTGAATGAAAAATCATAGTGATGAGTTTGATTTTAATCGAGTCGTTTTCCATACCTAATGACAGTTGTCTGCAGTCTCTATCAAGACAGAAAGGTTGATTGATGATCCACTTCAGCTAGCACGATCCTCTGCATATTTATTTGTAGAACAATTTTTATTTGTTTTTTGGCTCACTAAATCCTACCAGTCCCTTTTCAAAATTGAAAGGAGCAAGCGGCATTCCGCCTCGCGACGAAAATCGTAATAGGAATAATTGGAACTCAAAAATATTCCCCAGTTTAATTTATAAATCATTTTGATTTACGCACTATAATAACACCGCTACACAGGAAAAAACATGACAGTGGAAACTTCAAAGTGCAGTGTAAGTTCGTAACAAAGCTCAGATGTCGTACATCACGTTTAACCCGGCAGGGATTGTCAGTAAAATTACGAGTTGGAAAAGTTAACACAATAACATATATTCTCAATCATACCCGAATATTCCTGCGGGAGTTACTTTCTGGTAAGGAAAGAGCCGTAAAATATTCAGCAAGGACACAAAATATATCATCTCTTCGATGTGACAATTTTATGCGAAGGTACATTTCTTACCTTCCCATTTCGTATTTGTATTCCTTTCGTTCAAAATTTAAACCGATGAGTTCCAAAACGAATTTAAGCGTGACTGATTATAAAAGAGAATTACGCCAAGCTGAAAATTATCTGTGATATTTCTCGGCGAGCTTGGGGAATAATTAATCAGACGTCATTATTTTCTAGTTCATATAGTGAACAAATGCTACTGTTGGAGATAATGAAGCGTCAAGGAACGGAGTAGTGAAGCGTATTACACCACAAAAGGCTTGGTTTCGTTTATTGTGACACGATTTTGTCTTCCACTCGTCGTAAATGAGAGTCCGAATGAGCTATAAATTTTTGTGGCATCGAGCTTTCGCTCAATAAATTGTTCCTCGACTTATACGCTTTAATACCCTCCATTAGATAACGCATTTACTCATAAATATCATTTGTTTTGGTATTGTTTAGATACGGATACCTAGTTAGAAAGTTACGACGCTAAAATGATTAGTCTTACGGTATTTCCAGCGAAATTCACTTGCGCCTAGACGGGCAGACCGACAAACTACTTTGAAACAAACGGACAGACAAAATAGTCATCATAAGTCATAACTATTAACTATACCTACGCTTCCACTGTATCAGTGGTAAGAAGCAGTGAGAGCGAATTTTTTAACGGTGCTTAAATAACCCTATACTTACTTGATTCGGTGATTGGCTGACGAAAATGTGTCAGTTAGAGCTCTTACATTTATTTATCCACATAGAACTTGACTCTAAAAACAACCCATGTTAAATTGTGCTTACTTAATCATTAAAACTTCATGTAGTATTGCGACACCAGTAAAGATAGAAACTACTTGGAAAGTAAATTGGAAACTTGGAAAACACAAGTACGAGCAAGGTGGCAGTACTTGCAAGGCAGGATTAATCGTTAATTACTTACGGGAAAAGGTTTTTACTTTCAAGTCGGGTGCGTATTACTCGTATCTGCTCTCTTAATAATATTCGGAGACAAAACAAATCTGCAGCGCAAAGAAATGGGGCACACAAAAATAAAACTTTAAGTTTCCTCTTTTCGAAGAAACAATAACCTCTGCTGTTGTAAAGACGTTACAATCAATAATTCAAGATTTTCAACCTATGGGCAAGACAGTATACATTATAATAGTAACGAATGTGTCTACAAGACGAACAGACGTATTTTGCGGAGTCGCTCTAATATAATACGCGGGCATATTGGCGTATGTGCGATGGAATGTTATGTATAACTTTGCAGGTGTAACTTTGCAAGTTCAAATAAATATGTCGAAGTGAGCTTCTCTTTGGTATCGAATATTTCATAAACTGAACTCGGCACATTTGCTTAAGACTTTGTATTACCATGCCATATTGTTTTTGTATTTCTTTGAAGGCAGATCTTTCAAGGGGGTCGGCGTATGTGCAATTTGCACAAATTAAATCTAGTTTTCATATTAGAGTTTGTTTTAATATAAAAATAAATGTCACAACGTACCGCCAGTACAATTCAATACAGTTCATTTAGTTTATAAAAATTGCATATTATTCTCCTTAAGAAAATAAAGATATACCTACTGGAAAACTTGTTATACAGGGTGGCCAGGTGAAAATTACCACATTTGAAATGAATTAAATTTAAAATGATTGCGCCACAAATCTTAAGAGGCTGATATCAATATTGATAAAATAGTATCTCTGTTCCTGTTATTTAAAGTTTAATGATACTGCTAAAGTGTTTGGATCGGTGTTTACTGATTTTTATCTTATTGTGAATGGTCACGCGAACCTTCTTTACAACGCATTCTTTAAAACCAGGACATAGAAGAAGAAATTAAACGGTACCTATATTTGTTTGCAAAAAGTATTTTTGAAAAGTTCATCGTTTACAATGACGTTTTTGGGACTAAGATCGTACTATTTATTATTATTAGGGCGTGATTTCCACATCTTTTAAAATGAGATTTTCAGCTTTTCTAATTAAACTGAAATACCTACACTAAATTAGTGTTGCCGCGAGACGAGGCCAAGGCAAAGTCTCGTTTCGATCTGGTTCAGTCTCGTCTCGTCTCGTATCGTTTGGTCTCGCTTGGTCACGACATATTATCTAAAAACGGTGTAGAACGTATAAAAGGCACCAAGAAGGCATGACAAGTACCTGCTAATCAAAAAAGACAATTTCTCTATTACTTACGCGTATTTTGAGGAAAAAAATATCAGCTTTTATAAAATGTAACTGGTAATACTTATAACTAGGAAAGACACACTGTATTCTTTGTTATTTAAATAGCTACCTAAAGATAATCTGACCAAGTTACTTTGTAAAATCTTACTTTTATGATCCCAACTACGCGGTAAATATGTATCTATAGCTACAAACGATTGGATTTATTGCCATAAACTTCTGAAAGCACAATGTGCTTTTAATATAAAGGAATCCGCGAGAACTTATTAGCCAATTCTTGTTTGTCCAGCATAGACAATTACCATTGCCTGAGTCACCAGATATACGTCTATTGATGAGGGTACAACTGTCCTCCAATAAAATAAGGTAAAGCTGTCGAAGGCTTCCTGGATTTAAGAAAAGTTACAGTCATTACTACCATAGGGTAGTTTAGTCCTAAACCAGTAAGATCAGGGACGGTTTATGTAAACAATTTGAATTCGTGCTACTTGAATTGATTCTCGTGATTCAAATTTAGAAAAACCCGTACAAATAAATACAAAACAAACCTCGAGATCAAACGAGAGTCTCGTCGAGACTCATGGTTAGTCGCATCACTACCTACAATTTTTTTGTCAAGCAGTTTCTAATGTTATACGCATTAAATTTCTAAATTCAATCCTTCGCCGCCCTCATTTGACAAATATACGTCTAGTGCGCCAAAGACAGTCAATTTGCAACTTGTTACATAACTAGCTAGTTCAGTCTTTAACAGCCCTAACACTGTCGCTTGAAACACTATGCTAAAACAGCGACAAACGATAATTAAATCACATCTAGCAATAAGGTGATGCAAAAATACCTATGGAATATCATTTTTGTATCTTTTAAGTCAGAGCTGGGCAGAATACTTTCAAAAAGTATTTGAATACTTTCAAAACTATTCTAATACTATCAAAGGTATTCGAATACTATAAAAATTATTCGAATACTTGTCACTCAAATACATTAAAAATTTAAAATAGTATACTAGATAAAAGGCGTAATACTACTTAAAAAATCAAGTTATACTTTGTATGGGGTTAGCTTTTTTTATATTTCTATTATTATACAAATTTAATGAGAGTAAAAGCGTATTATTATTATATAGCAGGTACCTACCAACAGGACCTTTCTTATACTAGTAAGTTATATCCTTAAGAATACGTGTACAAGTTTTCAAAGCGATCGTACGTCGTGCACAAGGTTAACAATCAATTGTTCAATAGAACCTTAATTCTTGCTTAATTTTTATTAAAAAATATTGAATGAGAATGTGACAAAGATAAATCTTGTTTTAGATTACGAAAAATTATAGCCTATTCCGAACGCCTTTCTGAAATTAATCCTAGCTATTTTGGAACAGATCCATTTTTGACCATCCGTTTGTCCGTGTGCATGATAACTTGTTTAGAAACGTGCGATCGCTTTGAAAATTGGTACATATGGTCTTAAGGATATAAGAAAGGTCCCTATTGTTTTTAAGTTACGTAGACTATCGAGTTCGGTATTCAGATGTATCGGATTTTTATATTTGACTTTGTGACAATAGAAACTTTCCCTAAACATTTCTAAATTGTTCTCAAATATTTGAATCACTTAAAAGTACTGCCTATTTTTGAGGCCAAAAAAAAAATTGTCTGAGATGGACCGGGAAAAAAATTTTCTTATAGAATGTGTCCTGTAGAATCCATAACTTCAAACAGTTCCATGATTGGGCTACTAGTTCAAAAGTTACAGCCCTTTGAATTTTCTTTCGAAATTGGTACTTCTAGTCTATAACTTTTGATTGAGAAGTCTGATCGAAAAAGTACGAATTGTTTTGGATTCTACGCACCAAAATTAATAAGAAAAAGTGTTTTCCCGAGAAATTTTGGTGCAGTCAATTTTTGGCAAAAAAGGAAGGTAATAACACTGCCTTTTTTTGATGCCCGCAAAAAAAATTGTCTCAGATCGACCCGGAAAAAAATTTTCTTGTAGAATGTGGCCTGTAGAATCCATAATTTCAAACAGTTCCAAGATTGGGCTACTAGTTCAAAAGTTACAGCCCTTTGAATTTTTTTCGAAATTGGTTTCTAGTCTATAACTTTTACAACTACATACAACCAACTAAAAAAAGTAAAATTCCGTGGCAATAATCCAATATAAATACTCAATTTTTTACTCCCTTCTAACATTGCTTGGGATGAAAGTTGCACAATAAACAACTCATTCTTACCAACTACTAGAAACGTAAAATTGTTCTTTGCCTCTATTCATATTTATAGGGAATATGCAAAGCAGGGCTGTGAAAGTGTAATCAGTTCAGATATACTTTAAGTATAGTAAACATTGTGTATTTTCTAAAATTTCAATATGCAACATCCTAATATAAGTGAGTTTTATGCAAACATGCTACAGACTACACGATATTGCCATAACGTTTAATTTGTTTCTTACAATCTTGCCTACAATGTACTATTTCCAGAGAGAAACCCAGAGTTCCATTACAAACCTAAAATTCTGGTTTGTAATTCAGAATTTCAAGAATTCCGAGTGGTAGGTCAATCGCATTTCGAGGTTTATGTGATAGAAGTAATTTTGAAAAACCTGATTACAGAGGACGGCATGCGTTTCGTGTATGTATGTGGATACCACTTTAGAGTTTCCAGAACCTCGAATCAAAGTAAGATCTCCAATCATGTCTTAAATGTTTTAAGTGGTATGGTGTTGTAGGTAGTACCGCGTTGGAGAATACTTATCTATACCTTTTCTAAATTTGAGCGTTCACAAGGCGAGCCCGCTTACCTCCTCTCCTTCGGAACTAGGTTCAGATCCGTTCCTTTTAATAAAGAGTAACGCAAGAAGAATATGTATCTTGCTACCAAGGCAAGAAGTTAGTACTTTCTTAGCTAAGTGTACAAATAAGATTACAAGGTACCCTTCTATGTTTGGACAGAGTTTAAATAGAATAAACAGCATTGGCTTATCATCCGATACCTTATCTAACGATTATCTCAGTGATGCGCATTTTATACATTTGAACGATAGCTATCATACTCAGTATCGAAAAATCGACACTATACCATCCGTGCTATTTTGAAGTCGCCATGATATTGACAGTGTTAACTATCTTTTTGATTAAGTCCGAAGTAAGTAACCTTAAATGCGCTGACGACATATCCTCTGGTAAGTGCATTTCATTACTAAATCTAGCACGTTTAACGAAACATCCCATAAGATTTTTATTGGCGAGACTATTTCGGCGAGATACCTTCAGATGCATTGGGTGGTGGTTATGATAAAGCAGGTAATCCTGCATATATTGGGCAGCTCTTTAACCATAAGGATGGATTACTACCTGCCATGATTTATGAGGGAGATCAATCTCTATATGCTACGGTCCGAAACGCACCTTTGACACAACAAAAATATGGAAAAGTGAGTGCGATGTAGTGAAAGCGTTAACACTTTCTTGGTAATATTTTTGATTCTAGATTCTGTGCAGTCATAATCCCTGCAAATATAAATGGATACCAACAGATACTTCAAAGGTTCAGAGTCTATTTTCAAATTATACAGTTATTTCTGGAGGCTATGAGAACGCCATCAACATTGATTTATATATCGGGAGAATCCATTATGATTTAGAAATCAGGATAGGAAAAGTTATAGTAGGAATAAATTCTGTCAACGGCATTCATATTCCTTTTGGAAAGTCATATGTACACTTTAAAAGTTATGAAATTTTGGTTTATGATAAAAACGCAAAATGCTAGTTTATAAGGTGACACAATTGAATTAAAGTTATGTTGATAATTATTTAATAAACTCTATAATCACCTACTTTATTTACGTATTCCATAAAGTCTTTTTTATAGTCTACATCAATTTCACAGGGGATAAATTTTGCATATACCTTGAAAAGCTCAAAAACCTTATTTGATCTCAAGTAGCAGGCCAAAAAAGCAAGGGTATGTTTTTTTGCATCTTATGAGAATATAGTTATAATAATGAAAATAATTAAGTAATTTTGAAAGTGAGCATACATCAAGCGGTATTCCCCTGTGGAAATGCGTCAAAACCAGGTTCTCTTTACTTTTCTGGACACTTACGAAGCCATTTCGCCATGCCATTTTGTATTTATTTAATTTTATTGAAAGGGAAGGTTGCAGCTTGTATAACACCAAAACAAGTAGGTAAATTGATTTCACTATTCTATTGTGTTGATTTCGAAACCGCGTCAATTAAACAACATATTGGGGCATCGAGAATGAAATTGGGTGTTAACCATGCAATGAATATAAATTAAAGATCAAAAAGAGACCTAGTAAATCGAGAATTTTAAAGATAAATGTGCCTTCTGCGAAAAATGGCACAAAGTGAGAGGATACATTATCTGTACACTTTTTCCATCCATATTTCTTTCACGAACATGCATTAAACTTTCTTTTGTTCCAGGTGAGTACATTGTTCGCTCCATTAAACCTCTTCAGTATAATAGTAAGTACTTAGTATGTTGTTATCACAGCAATCCAGTAGTTGGTTTCAGTATGGGTAACCATCATAGACAACAATTGTAATGACGTGTATCTTGTTTGAATGTTAATATTTTGATGATGTTATCGTATTTTTGCCACACTTATTGTTATCCGCAATCTTATGATAAGTAAAAAGAATGTCAACACCTCAAAAAACAAAATACTCAAGCACGTCATATCTCCACAGGAAGATTGATAGTTTCTATCTATTTGTCGAAATCACAGCTCTATTTGTTAAAGTTTATCTGCAACCATTCCTAGATAAGTGTGCAATGAAATTAATTCACAAAAATATGGTCGATGGGTGGGATAAAATTAATTAAATATTTACTGATTTAAATTCGTTAACGAGGTATGCAGATAGATATTTAAACGATCGTTTTGGATTTCCGAAGATCTGATGATTGTGTACTTGATATAAACTTTGATAGTTATACAGTTTCACGGGATATAAAATAGAATTTTCATTTATTGAAAATGGTAAATCATTAATACGTTAGCAATTAGACGAGAAAAACTGTCAACTAATAAAAATGCGACACCGAATCCCGTATTATCCCGTATTAGATAAATTAAAAATACCAACATTTTGATTGTACCATGATGTTGTAGTACTGTTTTAGTGAATAACTAATTTACCGAGCGTTTGTTAGAAACAATTTAATTAAGCTAAATCGAGTATAACAAACTCGGTTATGCTGTTGCATCCATACCTACACTAAGGGTACGTGCACTACGGCGCTGTGATACTAGATGATAGCTGAGATCATAGCTGTGCTTTATAAGCGCTTGTAGAATGAATACGGTATAATCAAATGAGCCCGTGCACAGTGAAGGTGTGAGTTAATCGAGTATCCGCACTGTTATACTCGCTTGTATTTTAAGGAATGGATCGTACCATTCTTCTGCGCGCTGAACAGTGTTATTTTAGGGTCTGTGCCGTCGGCTTGACCCTTGTGAGATTACCCCAATCATCCCCGCCCTTTCATAAGTGTCTTTTACGTAACTAAGCTCCCTTTTTTACTCCCCCTGTCGTCAGGCAGCCGCGCCGCCGCAACGACCTCGCCACCCGAAGCGGCTGTATTCCGAGTCAGTACGCTATCAACTTCGCTCGAGTAGGTGTCTTTGTGAAGTACGTTTTAACGGCGATGCCGTTCGAGTTAAAACTTAGTGAATCGTTGTGTTAGTGTTTTTCTAAGGTGAGAAAAATATTTCAAAACTAGCGTTTTCAACCTATTTTGGAATAATATAAGTAATAAAGACCAGTAGGAAAGCTGCGAGCGGCTCTTTCCTGGGAGCCGTCGGCTCAAACTGGTCAGTCGTCGTCGGCCCAAATTGGTCAGACGTCGGCTCAGGCTGGCCAGACGGCGGGCTGACGAGCCGCCGGCTCCGGCTTTCGGACCGTCGGCTCAGATTGGTGAGCCTTTGTCTCGGGCTGAGGAGTCGTTTTTTCCTCAGTCCAGGAGCCTCTGGCTCGAGGTATGAACCGTCGACTGAGATTTTGCAGTTGGCGCCTCAATACCAAGGACGAACCTTTTGAATTTGCTAACGCAGGTTCTTTTCGTTTCAGATGGTTACACAGTCTAATTTGCACACTTTAGAAGATTTAGCTCGGCTGGAGTTAGATGATGAGGACGAGAATATCATTCTCTCCAGAATTAAAGAGCTGGCAGTAGCTCATCTACCAGAGGGCTGGAAGAAATGGAAAGTTAATAATCTTCTAAAGAAAGAGCTCCTTAATGGTGAAATGGATTCTCAGATTCTAAATAAAATCCGCTACGCCCTACCCACCGTGGGTCTTATCCAGGCGTTCAACCCTGAGGCTATATCTATCTCTGAAAAGAAATACAGGGAAATTAAGGTGAAGATGTTGGACTGGCCCTTCTGCATCGGCCTCATTATAGGCCCTTCTTCTTTGGCTGCTAAAATTCGTGGTTCATTAGCTCAGAACGAACTAGCATTAGCTGCTTTAACCGATCTTAAGCCGTTGTTGATTTCCAGGCTGGAGGCTTCTCGTCAGCTTGAAGCAGACTCTGACGCAGAAAGTATCAATACCCGCCCTTCAGTAAGTTCGAAGGCGAGTAAGAAATCCAGGCTAGATGCCTTAGAAAAGAGTAATGAAGATCTGAAAAATATGCTGGCATCGGTTCTTGACAGGCTCAATGATACCAGACCCTCTAGCTCCTATAGTCTCTCTGATGATGGGAAGGAGAATCTACAACCCTTCTCAGAGGAGGAGGAGGATGAGGTTTCGTGGAAGGCTCCATCCATCGCGGATGCGCCTCCTATGGAATGGGATTTTACGCCACAAACTAAGGAGCAGGAGCCTTTAGTTCCGGCACCAAAGCCGACTATTGGAAAACAGGGTATTCAGTGCCAGCGGTTAGAGAGTACCTCCTTCAACAAGATAAGATACGCAGAGGTGCAAAAGAAGTTTCAGGCCTACCCAGTGTTTAGCGCCTTGAAAGTTAATCCTCAGCTTCTAGGGATTTCATCTACAAACGATAATCACTTGGCAAGGTCGGACTCCACTTTAGGTTCGATTACGCATGGCCTGCTACTACAAAGGGAGGCCTTTGCAGAGGCGCTGAAGAACTTAATATCCAAATATCCTTCCATTGCATCAGAAGCTCGAAGTATATTTGTAGACGTTCATTCTGAATTTAGATCCATTAGTGATGACCTTCTCCAGTACACTTGTGGCAGGAGAGCGGAGATTATTGATTTGAGAAGAAAAGCTTTCAGGCCAAAATCCGAATCTATAACTCCTATGTTTAACGCGATTCCTCCGTCGTCTACGCATTTATTCGAGGAAGTCGCTTTTACGGAGCTGGCAATGCAGCATGGTCATTTTTTTCGGGCGCCAGCTCGGTCCGGGTATGCGGCACCGCATGCCTACAAAGGTGCAAAGCCTCATTTCAGCAGCAATTCAAATACAGGAGGCAGGGCACCGAGTAAACCATGGCCTTCGAGGAATACCTGGAAGCGTCCGTCAGAGTCCCGTTCATCAAGAAATCAACCTTCATCTGGCTCTTATAAACCCAGAGAGGGCGGTGTTGACAAAAAAGACAAAGGAAGAAATGACGCCATCAGTTCGGGGTTCAAAGGAGGTCGCTTGCAAAAGTTCGTAAATTCCTGGATTTCGGCAAGAGCACCCGACGCTATTTTAAAAACAGTATTGGGATATTCAATTCCTTTCGTGAAGCGACCTCCCCTAATAAGATTCTCAGGCAAGCATTTACATCATTTTGCTTCCCACGGCTTGTCCCAAGAGATAGAAATCATGAGGCAGCAGGGAATACTACAGCCATCAGCACATACAACGGGCTTCCTATCACGGATGTTTGCCGTTCCAAAAAGCGACGGAACTCTGAGACCAGTTCTGAACCTGAAACGTCTCAACGCACACCTGCTACCAAGAAAATTTCGCCTCTTAAACCATCTGAAGGTCCCAACCTTTTTACAAGGAGACGACTTTTTGGTAAAGGTGGACCTAACGCAGGCATACTTTCACATCCCAATAAAACAATCGCATCGAAGGTTTCTGTCAATAGTTCACGACCAGGAAGTTCTACAGATGACATGCCTCCCATTTGGTTTAGCAACAGCTCCTCTCGCGTTTGCTCGCCTATCGAATTGGATAGCGGGTCGTCTTCGGGAGAGAGGCATAAGATTGATTGTTTACCTGGACGACTTCCTGCTAGCCCATCAGAACTCCGAAGAGTTGGAACATCACACCAGAATAGCGATTTCCTTTTTAGAAAGTTTGGGCTGGTTAATCAACTGGGAGAAATCCTCCCTGCGTCCAAGAAAGAGGTGCGAGTACCTAGGTTTAATCTGGGACACGAAAATGGATCAGGTATCATTACCGAGACGCAAGAGGTCGTCGATAAAGAAAGATCTCTCGGATCTAATAAGAAGGAATGTTTGGAGCTGGGAAGCTGCCAAACGAATTCTAGGAAAGCTGAATTTCGCATCATTTGCGATTCCGCTCGGAAGATTACACATGAGGTACATGCAGAGATACAGTCATCGCCATCCAGAAAGAAGACCTACGAAGTTCCTCTGCATTCATCCTTCTGCAGTAAAAGAAATGAAATGGTGGTTGACGAATCTGCGAAGGGCTTCTCCTTTGTTTCAGAAAGGCCCAAGCATTTTCATAACTACGGACGCGTCAGATCTGGGTTGGGGTGCCCAGGTGGGAGACCAGATGATAAAGGGTTGCTGGAGCCAGTCCCAATTAAGCTGGCATATAAATGTAAAAGAGCTCTTTGCCGTTTACTCTGCAATCCTCCGTTGTGCCAGAGTCTTGACGGGTCGATCAATCCTTATCCAATCAGACAATCGGTCAGTGGTGTCTTACATAAGGAATCAGGGGGGAACGAAGTCTCTTCTGATGACGAAGATCGTGGGTCGCCTGTTACGTTTGGCGAGGAGAAACACAATGATCTTAGTAGCGCACTTCATCCCAGGAGTGCTGAACGACATGGCGGACAGTTTGTCCAGAAGGAAAATATTGGCGGATATTGGACGCTTTCAGAGAATATCGTTCAGTTAATATTCTCGAAGTGGGGAGAACCCCAAATAGACCTATTTGCCTCAAACATATCAAAGGTGACGAGCAGGTACGTCTCGAGGGACATGAAAGACCAGCAGGCGGAGTTCATAGACGCGTTCAGCAGAACCTGGAACTTTCAGTTAGCATGGGTTTTTCCTCCACCGGCGTTAGTCCCAAGAGTACTCAACCATCTCAACACAGCCAAGGGAACTTATATCCTAATAGTACCGAGATGGGAGAAGGTCTTCTGGGGGCCGGACATAAAGGCGAGATCAATGGCCCCTCCTTTTCGGATTCGGAACCTGCAACACCACCTGTTGGATGCACTCACGGGGAAACCGTTACCAAATGCTCAGAAGATAAGTTTGGAGGCCTGGAAGGTACAGGGTGGTCCAGCGTCGTTAAAGGTTGGGAGCAGGCAGACATAGCCCTTCTAGAGAATTCTTGGAGGAAGTCTACTCTAAAAACTTATTCTGCTCCATGGAACCAGTGGCTTGCTTGGTGCAAGAGAGGAAATTTGATCCCAAATAAACCTTCACCTGCTATTTTGGCACAGTACATATCATTTCTTTCACGGGTGAAAAAGTTATCCTCGGCCACGATTAAACTCCATAAGTCAGTAGTGTCTACCCTGATCAGTGATCCCTTGGACGTCTACCACTTGTCAAGTAGTCCGGTGGTAAAACATATGATTAGAGCAATCGGGATGGAAAGGGTAGACCAGGGCAGGCCAGTTATTTGGAGTGTTAGCACCATAATTTCCTGGCTAAGGAAGGAGAAGGTCGAACAATCGAGTTTGTTCCAAGTCTCCAGAAGTCTAGCTCTTATCTTGCTTCTTGCATCAGGTCGTCGTATCCATGATCTTACTTTGTTGAGGATAGATGAGAAACACTTTTCTAAAGAGGATGGTTCTATCTGCTTTTGGCCACAGTGGGGTTCGAAAACCGATAAGGTTTCCTCTAGACAGTCTGGTTGGAAACTGCTAAGGAATGATGAGAAAGCTTTGGACCCAATTTTTTGGACTTTGAAGCTGATAGAATTGAGTAGAGATCGTCGAAATGCACGAGATGATCTTCACAACCTCTTTATTACAACTAGAGGACAAGTTAGACCTGCTTCCAGGGCTATATAATAGCTGGTTGGGTCAGAACAGCTTTTGAGGCAGCTGGAATCCAGCACTCACCCGGAAGTATACGATCAGCAGTAGCATCTGCAAGATGGGAAAAAAATATGCCGCTGGACACCATTCTTGGTTGTGACAATTGGAAGACAAAAGATAACTTTTTCAAGTTTTATTTCAAAGAAGTTCAAAGAAATGACCTGACCTGTAATACTGATCTCATATCTAATACTATTCCTATGTGATGTTAGTCTGATTTAGAAGACTCATAGAGATTAGTTTTATTAAGATTTTGTTTTCGTATGGATTTTAAATCCTTTGCTCTTTGCTAGCATTATGTTTTGATTAGAGCGACCGCTTTTGTTACCTACTTTTAGGAGAATGTTCTTTCTTTTTACGTTTCCGTTAATAAATACTATATTTTTTCTGGAACTCATGGTTCTTATTATCTACGAAGTGATTTCACAGTACGCTATCTAGTCGTCAGAAACCAAACACTTCTCACAAGGGTCAAGCCGACGGCATAGACCCTAAAATATTCAACGTTTTTCCCCCGAAGGGTAAAAAACGAATTATTTTAGGTCTTGCCTAGGCTTGACCCCCATTAAGTTCTTGACGACTTAATTTCTGAGAAAGTACTGACTCGGAATACAGCCGCTTCGGGTGGCGAGGTCGTTGCGGCGGCGCGGCTGCCTGACGACGGGGGGAGTAAAAAAGGGAGCTTAGTTACGTAAAAGACACTTACGAAAGGGCGGGGATGATTGGGGTAATCTCACAAGGGTCAAGCCTAGGCAAGACCTAAAATAATTCGTTTTTTACCCTTCGGGGGAAAAACGTTGAATACTTATTACTAGTTGTTCTTCTGCACATATTGGATTTGCGTGGCAATTTTTCCAACTCTTCGTTAACTTCGGTGTGATTCTTTTCAAAATATAATCAAACGTCTCCGGCCCCAATCGTAAATATTCAAAAAAACGGTCAGGATATTGGCGCAACTCTGCATATAGGTGGTGATATTCACATAATGTAGAACGCTTTGCATTTATTGGATGTACATGATATTCTCTAGAAATAACCTTATGTCTCCGTAAAATGTACCATTTTGAGGCCACCGAACAGAAATAATCGTCTTCTTTATATGACATTTTGCAACCGACTGATGAGTATTTCAGCGTTGTTGTGCACACCCCATCAGCGCTTATACTCGACGCTTTCATCTATCATCTATGCTACAATCTCGTATCACAGCTCCGTAGTGAACGTACCCTAAGAAGCTAAGCTTATTGTGTAGACCTGAATCGAATCCAATTGGTAAGCACGAAATTGTCGAGTACGCATAATTTTTTCGATCCAACTGCAATTTGTACCAAGGCCAAGTTGCAGTAAGTGGGTAAGCCCTTTGATTAAACAACCCACTTTTCTATTGGATTGGAAAACCTTTCAGTTCGCATTTACGTTGCGAATTCCATAAGACCATGAAGTATGATAACACTGTGAACGCAATGGGATGGAAAAGGGCCTAGGGTTCACATTTCTCGCTCGACCTTGCGTAACCTCTAGCGGTTGAATTAGTAGTTAAAATACATCTCCTTTGAAATTTCGCCAAACAAAAGGAACAATTTACTTCGGAGCTTTAGATCTCATGTGTACCAAATGTTTCCTAATCAAACGAGGGCTCCGAGTCCCTTTTTACATTAATCATGAAGAACGCGTGGTTTAATTTCAGTTCGAATGTTTCGTTTCCTTTTAGATATAGTAGTCGTGGTTGCCTACAATGATCTTTCAATACGCGTCTCGTTCGTCCCTCAAAAATTGCGGCCATTTCGCTTTATGCACGTCGTTTGCAGGTACACACAAAGCCGTCGCACGACGTAATTCTGAAAGGGAGAAAATCGCTCGAAGCGAGTGCCGCTGACGCACACCGGAAATTACTGACGTTTGTCAGTTGTTTTATTCGTCATGCGATTGCTTGATTGCGGCATAACTTAGTTAGTTTGATTATTTCCAATTTTGCCTTTGGCGTCAACTGCTGCCACTGCTGGAGATTATTTTATTTGCGCTTTTAAGCTCATACTTCATCAACGTTCTCCGGTATTAAGCGCGTACACATCTTGCGCAAATTCATCCGAGATAAAAAGCTTATTTCATATTGCTTATGCAAATTTCATCAATCCCTCACTTTAATTTAGTTATTAAATCGATTAGTCTAGACACGAGGAGCGAGTAAGTCGAATGGTAATTAGCGAAGAAAAAAGTTAACTCAAATTCCGATAAGTAAGTAATTTACTTTTTTTGGGATATTTCTGAGGTGTTGAAATGATCTACATAGATTCCTTCAGCATTTGTACGAAATTAAATGTTTTGTGCTGCCTTGACCTCTTTGATTTCATAGCAGGCGATTTTCCAGAGCCTTGTCCAGAACTTAAAAATTTTGCCAGTAATTTGTTTATACAAAAAGGGCGAACAGGCGAAAATTGATAATTACAAATCATTTCCTAAGATTATTGAAAAACTAGTTGTCATTCAGATAATTAAGTTTCTTCAACGGAATTTGGTACCAACACGAACATAGATCTACGCAAATTGCGCTATTTAGTTTAATCAGTACCTAACATTTGAAACTTTATAAAAGAGCTTGAACACCAACTCTGTATAATACTAGATCAATTTTGTAACAGGGCAATTATATTACATTACTATTATATTGGTCAAAATTTTGACTTTGTTGTTTGATGAGCTCTACCATCACTGAATACACTAATTTTGTGCTGAGACTTTTGCAGGGTTTTTTTAACTTAACTGGTTGTTCTTTGCCCTAATGAATTTGGATATTTTCCTATTGATCTAGTAACTGTTGCACTCTCAAATTAATACCTCTTCTACAATGGTCGTAGTAACATGGGCACCTTATTCGAGACCCAGATAAAAAGTAAACGGAGCTTTCGTTGCATTCATACACTCGACTAAAACTAAAATTAATTAAAGCGAACTTTGTTAATCATTTTAAGACAACAGAAAATAGAAAATGAGTTCTGTAAATTTAAGCCCGGATAAAAGCATTTGACTAACAACAAGAAAGCAGTACAATAGTTCGAAGCACAAAAAATAGTTCAAAGAGGAACTTTGTAAAACAAAGGGCGCCATTATTAAAGTAGTGTTTCTGACACGGTTGTGTTGTACAGGAAAATGTTCACTATAAGGGTTGCGACTGACCTTATCACTTTTAGTACTTTTTAATTAAAGGTGTAGCGCACGCGATTTTGTTAACTTCTTTTTAATGCACCTAAAAGCGATTTTACAGGGCGGCGAAACGTGACACGATTTTTTTAATTAACACCCCAAGCTAGATGTTCATTAATTTTCAACGTGGGTAATATCTTAATTAAACATGGGTCAATGCATCTGATAATTTACTGATTCCAAAATTATTTACCTCGTTAAACGGAATGGCTGAAGGGCTCTCCGACTCGATTTCCTATCTAATTTTAAGTGAAATCTCGCGATCGGGTATAAATTCGAAACAGGCGAAATTACGTTACGGGCTGATAAATTACGCAAAATTGTATCGCAACGGCGGAAAAATGCGCCGGAAGCAACCGAATACAGGAAATAATAACAATTATCTTCAGCTGAATAGGATAGGTAGAGCTTTAACTAACTGAGAGATAACCAGAATTTAGCGCGACAGATTCAACCTTTGTCTCGTTAGCGCTAGTGAGGCAGACGTGTATGTTCAGCAATAATTATTAGAATCCATATTTGCATTATAATTGCCGGCGCGTCTGGTTGGTAATTCAAATTGTTTACCGATTGTTTCAGCGCCCTTATTGTAACAATGCACTTCCGTTTTAAATACACTAACTGGTCGCTATCATGGTGCTCTTGCTTTCCATTACAGACGGCGGCGTTACACATGAGCATTTGAATAATGATCAAATTTACCCTTCGTGGTGTCGTGCTCCTATTACTTTGTCACTTTCTGAAGGTTTGCTTACACTGAAGATCGGAGGAAAATGAATTTCAAATTTCATGCGGGAAAGCAGGTGCAAACAGAGCTGGGCAGTATTCGATTTTGTAAATACTTTTTAGTACCTATTCAAATCCTTTAAAGTATTCAAATACTTTGTAATTAAATACTTTTATGGAAGCAGTATTTGTATTTGTAACTCAAATACTTTCACAAATATTTAGTATTCGAATACTTTGCAAGGTATTTGAATACTTTGAAAAGTATTCGAATACTATTTCTTTTTTTAGCAAAAACCTACTACACCAAAATTTCTCGAGAAAACATTTTTTCTTATTAATTTTGGTGCGTAGAATCCAAAACAATTCCTACTTTATCGATCAGACTTCTTAATCAAAAGTTATAGACTAGAAACCAATTTCGAAAGAAAATTCAAAGGGCTGTAACTTTTGAAATAGTAGCCCAATCTTGGAACTGTTTGAAATTATGGATTCTACAGGCCACATTCTATAAGAAAATTTCATCCCATTTCTTAAAATCCTATGAACCCTACATAGGTACCTAGCTACTATCACTAAAGCAATAATTCTCTTAAATGGCACAAATTAACTCTTGAAGGCAACATACTAATTCCGTTTTTACACAATAATTGAAAACCTGAAATTTAAAACTTTGATTCGATTGACAAATTTATGATAGATATCTAAATCTGAACTTACGGAAAACTAAATTCAAGTCTACTAAACGAATCTTATTTTTGTTGAAATAATTTTCTTTGCCCTTACATATGTATATGATCACAGAAGTGCAAAGAATCCTTCTGGGAGGTTACTGATTTTTCTTAAATCGTTAAAAATTTTACAGTGACAATAATAAGATTCCTTGAAAGATATGATCTACCTTTAATATAAATAAACGTTAACTTTATTGTAAGACCCCTATGCTAATTCCTGGTGGTTCAAATTTGGAAAATAGGGGTGGACCCTTTGATACTGGGTCGAGACGAAGAAAAATTTTGTCGTTGAAATGTCCTAGCAGCGGAAGGTAGTTTTTCGGTTTGCAAAATTTTAGGGAATGTATGATGTCGCCGATGACAGATAATTGACTCACATTCTAGAAAGAATGTTGTTTGCTATATAAGCAAATCGAATTGAGCTTCGAGTTTGAAAGTGAAGAAATCCTTTCGAAATCTTCTTAAATTCTTCCTCATACTTGCTTTTGGCCCTCCATTCCAATACTTTACTACCGCCGCTTTCATATAGAAAAACCTACGCTTCGTCACGCACCTTCTCACAGGCATTTTAAATTAATAACAATATTTGTGATTGTTAAATTTCAAATACTACGTGGCAATATTGAGTAAAACAATTAGAAGCTCAAGTTAATTTTTGAACGAGCCAAAGAAAGCTATTTCAGTGACAGAATGCAATCGGAAGGTACACAAGGAAAGTCAGATTTTGACTTTTTCCATGTGAGAATGAAAATTAATTTAGAACAATGTCATATTTTATCAGGAACGACTTCATTCGGTACCGCAAAACAATTATTGAAAGGTAAAAGTGACCGCATGTGCAGATAAGCGCATCAGGTGATTAATCTCAACCTGCTTACGTTACCGCCCCTCTATCAAAAATATAACTTATGACCAAATCATTCGATCATGTTAACGCGAGTGCAGTGCATCTTGTGCGGAATGGTCTCCAAAAATTCCAAATGGTTCGTAGGAGAGTGCCTAGTAACGAAAGCAAGAAAGCTAAGAGTGAATTTTGACAAGCACAGATTAGGTACCGCGTAAAATGCAGTAAGTAATTTGGATTTTTACATTTAAACATTGGGCATACAATGCAAAATAATTTTGGAGTTGGACAATATTGTGTATGGAAATTTACCTCCACACATGTAACTGCCGTTTGTTTCAAGCATTTTCCAAATCAAAAATTTATACACGACAATTATAACAAATCATCTTATCTATCCAAGTCTAAAATTAGAAACACATGTGTAGTCCATTGCGTCGGCCGCGTCGGGTTTTTAAGCAGGTGTTTGGAGGTCGGTTGATAATTTCATTCTTAACAAAAACCGCAATTTGATATGAGTGAACCAAATACCTTCGCAAAATGAAATGTCTTGAAATCGAACCATGCAACTCAAGATTATTGTCACCTCATGCCTAAAAACTGTACAAAAAGGGTGACTAGCAATCTCACTCATTCTCTCTGTATTCATGTTAAATGCGGGTCCTTATTAGAGGCATTTAATTGGTCCAAAAATTCATTTAATATATAAACGTATTCACAAACTTCTTTCGAGTTGAAGAATCGAAAAGCGGATTTCCATTTTTCGCATATTCAGACCAGATAATTTTGTCTTGAACTTGTATTATTACCTCTTGCATGGTATTTGAGTAAAATTCCTACCCAAGAGGGTGCTTTTTTGATCCCCAAACGACGCCCCCAGGGATGTGGTAAAGCACATTAGAAATTCAAATTCATTAGCCCATTGCGGAAAGACGTGGTTTTGGTAAGTGTAACATCTAAAACCGATGTTTTAAATTTCTAAGCTCATTAAATTTTATATGCTAAGATATACAGGGTGGTGACTTGCGTCGCACATCATAGGGATTTCAATGTAAAATTCATAACATGCCATTATTGGCTCCCCAAATTATTTTAGAGCAAAAATGTATTAAGGTTTTTTATAGACAAACATTTTTTACGTCAATCAACCGCGTTAGTTTCCAATTTTTTACATAATGAAGACAGAATATTGGAAAAATAAAACCTGCATCTTTTTCAATAATCTGTGATGCCATGGAATTTTATAATACAAAAACTACAATATCCGTCATGCCATGGAATGTCTGCTATAAAACAAATCAAATTCTATCAAAAAGTATTATATTTAGAACAGCGAATTCAACATAAAGAAAGACCAAATTACTAAAAACGGTTTGCTAATACAACAATTGACAGTAAATGTTCGAATAAGTCACCATTAACTGCAAGACAGTAACCAAGTCGATCATAAAATCCAGCTGCTAATTGACAACTTGACATCTTTTTGTTTTAGAAAATTCCATGGCATCGCAGATTATTCAAAAAGATGCGGGTTTTATTTTCTCAATTTTCCGTCTTTACTATGTAAAAAATTGAAAACTAATACGGTTTATTGACGTAAAAAATTTTTTTCTACAAAAAACCTTTATACATTTTTGCTCTAAAATAATTTGGGGAGCCAATAATCGCATGTTATGAATTTTACATTGAAATCCCTATGATGCGTGACGCAAGTCACCACCCTGTATAGGTAGGTACTAAAAATACTGTAGTTGAAGCGTGTTAGTTAAGGAATTTCGGAAATGAAATTATTATGGGGGTAACGCAACCACAATAGTATATTGAAAGACAAGTGTTACAATGCGACCTATTGTAATACGACTATCTTGTGGCACGAGTGGCGACGCGAAGCGTAGCCACGAGTGTCCGCAAGTAAGGAGTATTACAATAAAGCATTGTAACACGCGTTTTTCATACTATTTTTTCTATTTCGGTGCTTTAATTTAATTAAAAAAATCATTATCAGAAACTATAGGGAACATTAGAACTAACATGTTTTATGTTGGGAACACTTTTTATGCCGTTAAGTTTTAGGTTGGCAGCGTAGTAAGACTGACATTTTGAAGTTCAAACATGGAAGTACCCAACGAAGTACCTACTTGTACTAACTAGTAACTGCCAACTTAAGAGATGAGTTACCAAAAAAAAACGACTACAATCACTGTCTTTGTACAACTGTTTTCGGCCGAAAACAGTTGTACAAAATCATCATTGTGACACCGAAATAGAAAAACGATGTTTTGGGAATAGAAGTTTTGGTGTGTCTTCAAATCCATGTTATTTGGACCCAAATGGACCAGTTAAAATAATAAAATCTTTTAAAATTCAAAATTATCTGCATACTGGACTAAATGTGAAACATGATCAGCTAATCAACGCAAAAACGTTTGACCATAAAAGTAGTTTCACTTGACCTCAAGAACACATAGTAAGCGCATTTACCACCAACAAGGCAATACTTATAAATCTTGGATATTAGTATATAATAATACGTTTATTTTTTTAACGTGTATTACTTTGAGAACTCACAGCTAACTTTTGTGATTGTCCAAACCCGCAAATTTAGAAGAACCCAAACATTACGTGCTTATACAGCGTCTTCCGGGTTGGCGTGCTCAGGACTACCACAAACCAAAAGGCAGTCGAGAACTGCCCTAACAACGCGAAGGAAACTCTTTTAAACATCGTTTTGGTTTACAAATTCAGCTTAACTTAGTATTTGTAACTGCGGTTGCTGAAATTCTTGGAAATAATTATTAAATTAACGCCACTAGCATCGAATGCACGTCCGCCAAGATAAAATAACCGGTCCGCGAAACGTCCTTATTTCCCCAAAATTAAATAACTAAGGGTTTAATACCCCTGTTTACATAAACGCAAAAAATACGTACAATCTTCGTATTATTCCAGGCACGCGTATATCAGGTTGCTTACATACGAGACGCGTATTCGTAGCTTTATTATTATTCATGTCGCTTTGAAAGCTCGGGTCTAGTTTTTGAGAATACTTATTTAAATCAATACCTTCATTGCTGGCTAAAAGGGAGTCAGTTGTTCCCACGATTCCCACTGATCTTTTGTGGATTATTTTATCTCTATATTATTAACGATCCTCGAGATCGTTTATAATTTTGTATTGCTGATGTGTGTCTGTCCGTGTGCACGGTAACTTCGTTTAGAAACGTTCGATCGCTTGGAAATTGTTGCATATGTTCTTAAGCATATAAAAAAAGGTATCTATTGATTTTCAGCCACGTGGACTATCGCACCAAAATCTCCAAAAAAGGGTTTCTTATATAATTCTTGTTACAAAGAATATGACTGTCCATATTGTCCGATTTTCTGTGTTAGTAAACATGAAAACAAAATTGCTCTTGCGCACCATAACATAAATTTTTCGAAATATGCTCGATTGTAGAAAAAATCTTGTGTGTAATTCGAGCGCAAATTGATTGTCGACTTCAAGAGATTGCCACGCGGCAACTGTCTCTTTCAATCGACAATCATTTTGCGCTGTTTAATACACAAATTTAGCTATAGCGTGGAGCTATAATAACGTAACTAATTCAAATACGCGTAAATTCATATATGATATTTTGCACAATGGATGACCCACATGAAAACACAAACAAAAACCCCCCGACAATCACAAAAACGATTATATTACGAAATCGTTCGTGAATTCAATACACCATTTCGAATTATACGGTTACATGATTTGCAAGAGGGATGTTTTGCAGAATTAGCATCATGAATGTGGGTTTGATTTGCTTTCAACAATAGGGAAACCGCAATAATATTGAAAATTCCTAAAAAAGCAATATCGATACCATTGATTTTAGTTTACTTAAATATATTGAGGTTCTTACAAACCCATAAAATTAGCATAAATATCTCGTCTCCTAAAAATGTTATTCGAAAAGCAGAGAGGATCTCTTCTAACGTAAATTGAAGAATGTCGAGTTTCCATCTAGGTACCTACCTACCCTTTGTAAAACAAATTGGGCGCTGACAGCGCGCTATTAAGTTATAATTGAATTTTATATGGAATTATTAATGTTGGTATAGTGGCAATTAGTAGCTGAAATGATAATCAAATTTCATTTGTTTTACTAATGCAATTTGGCGCGCAGTATATAAAGGGCGGAAGTAAATAACGCGTATTCACCCGCAAGCATTTAGCTTTTCGCTACCATGAGAGAATATGTAAATCAGGAAATAATTCACAAAACTCAATTACGTTTGAGTGACGACGTTTTTTTTTGGAAAGCTACACTTGTATCTTAACAAATTGAATTGTTTTTTCGTAAAAGTTTATCGTTGAAAAATCAAAGTATCCCACTAATATTTCATTGACAAAAAACACCACCCTTCAACGATGCATTGCGTATGTATGAGGTGAAAATCGATTAAAGTTTCTCTCTTCTGAATGATCAACGCAAGTATTTGCTCACATAACACTTATGTTTGTATTCCACCATTTCATTTTAATTAAATTATGCATCAAAAACCGGAGTTCTAACGAATGCCGAGGACACAATGAGAATTTGAAACATTAAACCACTAAAGTAGTGCACTTTTGTATATTTTTGGGGGGCAATTTCTATGTAATCCACCCACCACAAAGAAAAGCATGGCAAAAACAACATTTATTCTTCCACACTATTCCACCGTTTCTGCAATAAACAGATACCTTCGAAAAATTGTAGTGGGCTTTTTTATGTATGTGAAATTCACTCAACGCTAAAACTTTGATTCTTGGATCACTCAACGCCATCTTTTCAATCCTCCATTTGTTTCTCGTGTTCTTGCCTCTGGAGGCCCACGAGCTTTTAGATGATCTCTCGCCCCGATTTTGGTTTCTGTGTTTTTCCCACTGCCTTACACGAAAGTCACCGTCGTCAAGCTAAGGAATGCCAGATATTTAACGACGTTTCAAATCCGTATATATACGGATATATGTATATTCACCATATACGACTAGTTTTTTGGTTAATAATTAATAGGTCTGTACTTATTCCTGGATCAATTTAAAACGAGTCTGCAATTAACATAACTAACTATCGTCCTATAATCAAGGAAAAATCAGATGGAGTTAATAGATTGACCGATTGATTGTACTGATTTATATTTAGAAAAATAAAAATTCAATTATAATTAAAAATAAGGATTTATTAAGTTAGGTTTGCTAATGAAGAGACGCATCGAACATGTGCATTAATTGGTATAAGTAATACGTAATTCAATTAGCACGCGACACATCCCAGTAAATAGTGAATTTGTTAATAAATCATTAGGCGTCACCTAACAGTTGCAATTACGTTAAGCAAATATTGAGTTATAGCATCTGTTGTAACATAGTTTCTGAATAGGCTGTCATTTTACATGAAATGCAAAATTACGTAGTCAGCTCATCCTAATATGCCATAAATTTGGCACAGTGTAGGCTATTGACTGTTTACATGCTTCATTGCTGTAGAAGCTCTAATCTAAGTTAAGATTCAAATACCTTACCCTATGTTTCTGCGCCCTTATAAATTGATCTGCGAGTATACGCAAATTGTTTCACAGTTTAAGGGTCAAACTCAGTTACTATAATAAACTGGCAGCTTTCTGGAACTGAAAAGCAAACCCTTTTCTTAGGGCATACTGAAAGAGCAGTAACGAGAGAGTCCACGAAAAAATGAACCGTCCATTTCAATTCACCAAGAAAGAAAGCAGGAAAAGGAGGCGAAAGAGAACTTCAATCAGTTAGAATGGCTACGATATATACTTTAAAGCCTAAGGGTAACCGTGTTCTCTGTTTCAGACACCGCAATCAGAGACATCTATTTTCCTTCTAGTCTCCTCGCTACTTTGTCTTTCCAATTATTGTTGCGGTTTGAAGGTTTATCTTGCGAACTCACGAAAAGTTTCCTGCGATCATGATTTTCCGGTGCAAGTTTGGATTCTGTCAAATTCGTAATCTCGCGATGGATTAATTTTCATTTTGAACACGTTGTGTGTTTACATTTGCCCCTGACTCATATCGACGCTTTACGATTCGAGAATCATTCTTAATGTATCGTGCGTGTAAATTAGTTGAGAATTCCAGTTATGTAATACCCAAATTGGGAATTAAATCACCATCAGGCTCTCTATTATTTTTCTTATTTTGTATTATTGTTCCGTTTCGCGAATTACATACTTATTTTCCGGAGGTGGTATAGTGAAAGGTGATGAACGATCGGTAAGCAGAATGTGTTACAGTCGTTTACTTAAAATAGATACTGATTTTTTCATGTACGATGACAATGTTCTTCAGAAAAGTTTACTTTTTTGGAACCTTGAACGTAATATGTTAAATGAAAGACTTAGAAGTTTAACTCTAATTATAATCGTTTAGTAATTATCATTTTTCAGTCGATATAAAACAAATTGACTTTTATGAATTTTAGAGGCATGACTATAGTAGGTATTTGCTAAATTCTTTGGTAGTTGGTCAACCGTATTGGTAGCCTTGACGGAAGACACGTGATTTATTGTCCATCCGATTATGGTGACTATTCAATTGAAAGCAGAAATTACCCTCACATTTCTTGGAAAAATCCTCACTTCATCAGGCCTCCCAATTCAGATTGGTCAAGATATTCTGCGGCTACTTTTCCATAAGATTCAAATGAATGTGCATGGAAACGCGTCTCAAAACAATATAAATTGCACAGCAGAGTCTTTCATTGTAAGAAATTAGCTTAGGTATATTTCAATTAATTAAACGTTATCCTAAACATTGCAATGGAAACACTTTATTTTAAACGCGCGGATAGGGATAATTTACCACGCCGCATCTATACAGAGCATTGCACTAACTAGGAACCTGACTAGCAATGTCCAGGTTTCTAGAACTCCGTAAAATACATCTAAATTATTCTCGACATTATTCTACCAGAAAAACAAAGCAGTACGTTTGGAGGTAAAACTTAATATACATTTTAAGTTAAATTATATTCTTCTTAACTCATTTTTGAACTTTCAATACGATTGAAGTTTACCTAATGCGAAACAGTAACAAATTCCATTTATCATTTCTACAGAAAATGGCAAGTTAGCACGTGAAATGGCAGGCGTTTTGTGCTAAAGTGTGATCATAAGAATGTCTCCTCTTAACGACGAGAGAAAGGTAGATCAATACATTGGATAACCGCAGTTCCGAGACACACCTGCACGAAACACCTTATCTGGTTTCAGAGGTGTCGTTTGTGGTTGCTGAAAGTGCTCGAACGGAAACTTTTAGATAAAGCGCGTCCACTTTGGAGAACATTCTTACAATCTCGCCTTGAAATTCTAAGGAGAAAGTTCGCCTGATAGATGGTGTAACGACACTCGACTTGATCCGCGATTAGGAAGCAAAGCATTTTTTTTTGTGAAATTTGTGTATTATAAATCGCTTGCTGGAAACGCGAATTGAGAGGATACAAAACGACACCTTTATTTTCAAGATAATGTTTCACGTCACCGTGCAAATGTTACCCAATAACTTGCGAAGAAGTTTCAGATAGGTTTCCCGATCGAATCTAATGGTCGGGAACTTCTCTCGATTTGAACGCGGCAAAGCGATTCTAATGGGGAAAATATAGAAATTTAATTTCGATTCGTAATGTTTGTCTTAATAAATGCGGGCAGATTAATTTTACAGATACGGTTATAGAAAATTTTTCTTCTCTAGGGGCTACGATTTCTCGTAGCTGTGGGAGGCTGGAAGTAATTTCGCGCACTCCGTTTTCTTTTTAAAACCGAGCTGGTTAAATAAAATCGTGTAATTTGTATGTTGAAATTTTTCGAATGTGTCAAATACGGGCGATAAAAGTAAAGTATACACATGTTGCGAACCCCCTCTTTCGCTTTTTTGTCGTGAACGAAAATGCAAATGTTGGAAAATATCGAAACCTATAGAAAAATTTGTATGGAGGAAGAATTGGTTTACATTGTGCAAATATTTTTCGTTTTTTACGATTTCTGTTTGGTTTTCTATTACAAAAATTAAGCGCCAAATACCTTTCTTTAGTATTTATTGTAGCAAATATTTTAAAGGAGCGAAGTCATTGTGATTGGTGTTATAGACGTTTTAAGAGTTCCTAATTTTCGCATTTTCGACAGAGTAACTCAAATATGCGTACAAAGTATTACCATAAAAGGTGTCAACGAGGCACATAGCGGCATTAGAAAAGAATCTTATTTTTATATATATCACGGTTTCGTGCAATGATGACCCTAGGGACAATACGTGCTTTTGAGTACCGAAATGTTTTGTCTGAATTCTTATAGTTGAATTTACCTTGATTTTAACAAGGACTGGGTTGGGTATAACGTTAGGCATATTCACTATTAAGGACAGATTAACGAAACTTCTGATGTATATGTTTATATGAAAGAAAAGGGAAATTCAGAATGAAAACGTTTAAACGTTGTCTGTAGCTTGTTCTTTTCGATAATTTTGTTTTACTAACTTTACGATTAATCCTGTATTGCCAATACTTGTCGCTTTCACTAAATCTTTTTTCTGTTACAGGTAAATTAACCCACGTCTAAGTTTGTGATCATTGAAAACGTGTTTAAGACACTGTGGGACACGAACGATTCGAAACACAGTTCCTATTACCGCATCATAGAACTTTTCAGGAGGTATGGAGTAATCAGGGAACTATCCAAGTAATTAAGGTTAGAAAATTTTTTTTCTGTTATAAATTTTCACTTCCAATTTGTGAATTATTCCAATTTAAGCGCTGTTTGTATGAGAAGAGAGTATATTAGACGCAAAATTTATTACAATGAAAAACCATTTGGTAGGTTGAATACTTGTTTCAAGCCCTTCCGTGTATGTTTGGTTTCGCGAATGCAGTCGAAACTTTGAGCACCCTCAGCGCAACCAACTTCCATACTATAGGTATAATCAATTCCTATACAACTTGCACAAAATTGCTTCGGTTTCGCTTTGTCGAGGGAGGAAAGTTTAATATAAACAACAAAAAGTTTGAGCAGGTTATATTATACTAAACCAAAACTCGGCAATGGCAAATAATAATTTACAAGCCTGTTTGATGTTACTTCCACTTCTCTGCATTAACGCGTATATAATTAAGTTAGTTTCTCGAATACAACATATTTATACGCCACTATTGCGTTTATTACCTGGTTTATTATGTATATGATCGTACACATTGCATATAGATGGTCGACACAAGGGTCATCCGTTTTGCAATTAAATTTTATAAATGCTAAAGGCGATTGCAGAGTAATATGTTCTGGATACAAAAGTTTTATTAATTTTCCAATATACTTTGTTAAGCTTATTGTCAAAATCCCTCCTCTAAAATATCTTCTAAGTTCCAGGATATTGTTCCACTTCATCATGAACTTTTTTGGCTTTTTGTACCCTTAATGTCGATTCGCATTTTACGGAACGTCAACGTCACGTCACCGACCGAGAACGTCACGTCAATATATACGTGACGTGACGTTGACGTTCCGTAAAATGCGAATCGACCTTATTAATTAAAAGACAATATTGTGGAAGCACATAAAACTTTAGAGGCAATTTGGAAGGATCAACAGTATAAGCATTTGGGTCCAGATTGGCAAGAAGCAAAAAAAAATCATTCTAGCTACATGAAAATGCATCCTTTTCATGTTCACTAAGCCATTCGTTTATTTGTTAAAAGGCATTTGATGATAAGTCCTACTAGGATCTTTAATTAATGTTGACGTTTTCATTGCAAGATAAATACAAATTCTAAGAAATGGCGCGTTGAAAATGAAACAAATTTCGTTTACATTAAAATGTATCACTTGCTAGGGTATTAAATCGTATTATAGTGCAAGTATCTGTGAAAGGGCACACGGAGAAAAATAAATTGGTTCTCTTAACAGTTTCTATTTTGCTATAATTAATTTTGTTCCGATGACAAATGTTTTTAGTAGAATGCCTTTTATCTTTGTAGTCCAGGAAATGAAGGTTTTGCTCTGGCAATTTTTTCAAAATGAATCGATTACCTTGAAATTTTGACAGTAGGCCTAAGGATCAAAATCTATATCATGTCAAAGGGCTCTTTCACCCTGGGGGTGGTTGCCACTCAATTTTTTACTGTAATTTTAACAAGGAATAGATAGAAAAATGAATTCTAAGCAAAAAGTGTTTTATACATTTTTTTAATGCATTTGGAAATACTTTTTTTTTTATTAAACCACGATAAGGGTTGAAAATTCTGAATTAATGTTCCAAAGCTTCGAACAATCATTACTCAACCAGAGCTGGGCAGTATTCGATTTTGTAAATACTTTTTAGTATTCAAATACTTTGTAAATACTTTGTAATTAATTAGTTTTATGGAAGCAGTATTTGTATTTGTAACTCAAATACTTTCACAAATATTTAGTATTCGAATACTTCCCAAGGTATTTGAATACTTTGAGAAGTATTCGAATACTTCGCATAGTATTTCCTTTTTTACCAAAAATCGACTGCACCAAAATTTCTCGGGAAAACACTTTTTCTTATTAATTTTGGTGCGTAGAATCCAAAACAATTCGTACTTTTTCGATGAGACTGCTCAATCAAAAGTTATAGACTAGAAACCCTGCTAGAAACCAATTTCGAAAGAAAATTCAAAGGGCTGTAACTTTTGAACTAGTAGCCCAATCTTGGAACTGTTTGAAATTATGGATTCTACAGGCCACATTCTATAAGAAAAATTTTTTCCCGGGTCGATCTGAGACAATTTTTTTTGCGGGCCTCAAAAAAGGCAGGTTATAACCTTCCTTTTTTACCAAAAATCGACTACACCAAAATTTCTCGGGAAAACACTTTTGCTTATTAATTTTGGTGCGTAGAATCCAAAACAATTCGTACTTTTTCGATCAGACTTCTCAATCAAAAGTTATACTCTAGAAACCAATTTCGAAAGAAAATTCAAAGGGCTGTAACTTTTGAACTGGTAGCCCAGTCTTGGAACTGTTCGAAATTATGGATTCTATAGGCCACATTCTATAAGAAAATTTTTTTCCGGGTCGATCTTTTACCCCAATGCACCTCCCTTACTAACGTGCTGGTTGTAAAAATGATGAATTTCTCTACACGCCTACTTTGAGACATGCAACTTTCTAAGGGATACCTAATAGTTTTTCAGAAAAAATTAAAAGATGCGTTCTTCTAAATGTCTGAAAATGGGACTTTTTGGGCTTTTGTTGACTGTGTGAAAGAGGAGTCCACGCTTCAACGCTGACGTTTTAAACCTTGCCAAATTGTAGCCTGTCCCTAACAATGACATCTAACCATAACTCTCAAAGTTTTTTCCTCGGCAAATCATTATTTATCCGCAAATTTATTCATACAAGCTTATTTATTTATATAAAAATATATTAAGTTTTTCATGTAATGCGAAAGATAAGAAAGTAGAGTTTTATCAAAACTGACCTTTTCTTGACTGCCGGTTCATTAATTTTCCAATTCTAAAAGGTTCTATCCAGAAACGTTTTCTTATTCCTTTGCACTAGGGCGAATAAATCGATGGGGGATGTTAAAAGGTGTCCAGCAATCCTCTTGAACGTCGGTCGAACATAACCGATAAAGGCATTAATTGGATTTAGTTTTATGTGTAACATATAATAGTGTGTCCATCCATTCTGTGCTTCTCTTTTTACGTTTTCGATATCATTTTCTGGGGGAGGTCTGACACGTATAACGACAATTCGGGCAACCCCAATAAAAACAAATACGGTTTCCAAGTTTGAGTGGTGCTTTTACAACCTACACTTCGCGGATACTATTCGAGTAGGACTGTGAAAACTTTCAAGTATAAAGTACCTACATTGTTACGTAACTTTCTGATGTCTTTTGCACGGAAATGGTACACTGACCACTTCTTATTTTGTCTGTCGAGGGAAATTTTAAAAGTCACCACGTCTGAACGGAAAAACGGAACTCTATACAAGTCGAAAGTTGTAGACTCCACATATAATTACATTGGAGACATTTTGTTTCTTGTTCCGCGTGTTGTTTTTTCTTTGAAAGGTGAAGGCTTCGTGCGGGAATTAATTAGTCGAGTTTGTGAAGCTCGCGCTAAAAGGGTGGGCACGGGGCCTTTAATAATTTAGAATTTAATGCTAATTTATTTCGTCGCCATTGCGCACGAGATTTTCATGTCACTTGAAATGGATTACTTCAGTCGGTAAGATGGCCAATTAAACAAATTTCACTTTATGAAGGCGATTAGTGCGATTTTTAATTCCAAAAAATCGCTTCTGTCGCAATAACAGACGAGGTCGTTTATTGAATCTATTTTTAAATGGGAAAGATTTTAAAGTCGCTGATTAATGTTAAAATTAAAAAAGCGGGAGTGTAATGTTTGTGAAAATTTAAACAAAATCCATCAAGGACTAATGTCATTTGATTGTCGAGTTTGATGAAATTCAGAACCCTGCGCATTAATAGCAATGTTGTTATGCTGTCTCTAGAAATTAACTAAAAATTACAAACACCAAAAGTTGGCAAAGTTCCCACATTTGAAAGAGCTTATCCTATAAAAAAACAATCTTAAGTTTTATAGAAAATTGCACTTTTCAAACCGAAAAATTGAAAGATACTTCTTATAGAAAGTGGGGACCTCTCTCAATTTTCGTATTCGTATTATAGTCGATTCAGTCCATCAGATTGACATAGAACCCTGCTTTTATAAAAAGTCTGTGTCTGCATGGATCCAAGGAAGACTCCACTATCAAGGTATGGAATGGTAGGGATATATTGACCAAAATGAAATTATAAAAGATAACGAGCACATATTATTGCATTTGAACCAAATTTGTGCAATACTTTTATCGCTTATACCCAATTTTGTCCGGAACAATTTCTCAATTTTTTGTAAATTGTCTCTCAGTTATAATTTGAAAGTGCGTTTATCTGCACCATTGCGCACGTTGAGATCGCTCTACCACTTTCTGGAATGCTCGTCTTTTCTTTGTAGCCTAAAGTTGTAGCAGATTTTTTTTGAGTACCAACTGGCTGGAAACTCATTTAATTAAATTTGAGAAATCGATTCGACGCGTATTCAATCGCGTATAAAACATTCATAGTATTCCTCGTAATGAAATTTGATAATTAAGTCGAATGGGATAAGTTCGGAGCGCCGGCTACGGTCGCCAAGTGCGTAATTTCAAGATCAATCTGTAAATATTTTACTCCAATTGTCGTTTAATGAAGTTAATTACCATTTCAATTCGCACGGTTTAGTCCCATTCGAAACCGGGGGGATTATTGTTATTGCCTTTTCGCGTACCTAAATGGGGGGCATTAAAAATTGTTAGGCAAATGTAAATCAACAGGGGATCGCCATTATTGCCAACGTTTAGAAAAACGGCAAGAAACATTCGGAATGTAATTTGCATTTGTAAATGTCGGTGACGGGTTTTTGCTTTGCGTTTTCCCTTTAAGGGGTTTTTAGAAGTCAAATCCTGATGCGCAATAAAGTCCATGTTTTATACCACGTCTACTTCCATTCTTCCCAAGGCGTCCGTATATTTCATAAATGGAGCTTCAATTTCTCGACCCATTTCCCCATGGCATTTTTTAACGGGATGTCGCCCACATAAAGGCATTTGCATATGATAGAATTGTAAATTTAATTTACTGCGCCATATTCGAGTAAAAGGGAAACTAATAAAAATCTTCTTTGATAGGTTGTATACCTACTTACGCACACTCGAGATATTGTTACTTTGCAGAAATTCGGAATTTAGAGGAAATAATCTCATTTTCCAAAGCAAATTTGTTTTTGACGAAAATAAATAGTCGCTATCGTTTCAATTATCTCTCTCAAACAAAAACCAATTACGAAACTTATTTCTAAGTGAACGGTGTGTCTAGAGCAAATCCCATGTGTCATAAAGTACGCACTAAATTAATTTGCGAGTACCAATACATGATGATAATATGGACAATGAGAATATTTGTACTGTTTAGATTAAAAATCCAATCAGCAATCTTTTATAAAATCTTCTGTGCGATTTCTGCTGCAGGAATCGTTAATATTTTATTTAAACTGTCGTGGTCGTATTGGCAACAACCTGAAACATTAATTAAAGCAGGTTAGTGCCACATAATTCTTACAATATAAAAACATCAAGTTAAAGTAAAAAGTGTTGGAAATAGATCTAATACATTCTATTTACTCGACTTTTTTGATTGTTCAAATTAGAGAACGTGTTAAAATTCATAAATTTTCTTAATAACCGATTTTTATAATAATTATAGCAACACAATTTTTTCAGATCCGTCTTTCTCCAATATCCTCCCACCATAATTCCTGGATAAATCATGGAGAGGTGGTCGTAGATCTTCTCATCTGGTTGTCTTCACTCGAACAGTTCGAACTTGACCGTCCGTTCCTTTTAGCGCCTCAGTTACGATTCCTATTGGCCAATCCAGCCGTTTATAAATGTCATTTCCAAATGAACGTGTAAACAAATTTAGAAAACGAGCTCCTGGGTATGGCTATAGCATGCGCAAAACCAAATTTTGAACCTGGTGGTAGTTTTGCTTTTAATGTATAAAATATCATTTAATTGCTTCCATAAATAAGAAAGTTGATACTGCACATCATGCACAAAACGAAATTTGGAAACTTTCATGTAAATACCTTCATAAATAAGAAAGTTTGTAATTCGACTTATAATGGTCGCGGGTAATATAGGCTCAACTTTTGGAATTGCGTTTTGTATGGCTAAAGCTATACGCACATTGAATTTCATGCAATTATGTTTATAACTAACGGAGATGTTAAATGGGCCTTCTTTATTTGTTGGCCTATATTGCCAATTCACGAACTCCGATCTACAAATTAGATAAAAAATCCACCTGCAAAATTTCATCGAACTCGGTCCATTCGTTTATGAGATATCGTGCTAACGGACGGACGGACGAACAGACGGACAGACAGACCGCCAGACACCGCAAAATTATAAACTCGCTAGGAGCTTTTTAATAATTGAATTAAACTGTTTCACCCGCAGTAACTTTAAGTTTAATTGCTTTACCTAGGCTTCAAATTCTCTATCTAATAGATGTAAAATGTCATTTCCGATGAGTACAACGTCTCCCTCTCTCACAACTTGGGCATTCTTTGTTTTCCCTTAGAAAAGTTACTTTCCAAACACACGATTGTTGTTGATATTTACAGAAGATACAATTGTTTTTTTCGTTTCCTTAATTACAGCTTCTTCATCAATAGATTCACTGATTTTAGGCCAACTATTAGGATCTAATAACCTATTTGGTCTCTTCCACCATCGTGATTCAATGATTGATGTAGGGAATGCTACGCGGGAAATTTCATTTTTTATAAAGTACATTTTCGATGGTTTCGGGTAGTTTCTTCTTCGCTTTCGAAGAAAAATGGACCGATGATACCGCCACACCAAAATCCGCACCAAATAGTCACTCGTTGTGGGTGCACTGGCTGCTCTACGACGACGTGCGACGACGTTTTTGTGGTTGTGATTGTACTCCTCCAAATATTGGTGTATGGTTTATTCTGTGCCAGTTACAACCATTTCCATTTCTGTAGTTAGTTTCTCCACTACTTAAGACCTTTGCGAACCAGAATGTAATAATGCTCGAACCTCTTGTGTCTTCCTCTCACCATGAACTTTTATCCCTTAATCCGTATCACCTGAAGTAAAGCTTATTGCATTATTAGAATGTCACTTAGAATTTCTTATTGGTCAAGGAGAGTAGTATCACTTTCTGTTTCATGAAAGTAATTGGAAACAGTAGTACTTACCGCGGAAATTTTCAGCCTCTCTCATAAAAGAGAATCGTGCTCCGGGGATTGAATCTTTCAAAATGAAAAGTGCAAGGAGCTGCCACAGCTTAAATCAACTGTCGCATACGTAAGGTGCAACGCATGGCTCTGCGGTTGTTCACTTCGCTCGAAAATTTCAATTATTCCCGTCGATCCATTGAAAGGATCGCATAAATCTCCCCCTACTGATTTATGGCCCCGGGATAAATCAGTCTAGACGTTAGCGGAAGAGGTCGCAAGCGTTTTTCTTTTAATTGGCGCTCAAATTCAGCACGCTTGTATTACTCCAGCTAATACACAGATGTGCATGTGTAAGCTTAAAAGAAAGGCTTTCTTAAAGCACTTCAGCTTTAGGTAAGGTAGACGGGTGCAATTAACGAAATGCATGTAGGGCTCGCTCAAGATAATAATGAGTGGCGTGGCGTAGTGTAAGTACTTACCTCGAGCTTTTTTGCACTTATTCTTTCATCGATCGCGTTCGAAACGTCTGCAACGAAAAACGCGAACGTCAGAGTCAGAAATTGAAACTCTGTGGAGGCATAGCAGGATCGAAAGTGGGCCAATTCTGTGGCAAAGTATAATGAGTTGTTTGTATATTTCTAATTACGAAATGTACCTCAAAAATCTGCAAAATTGTAAACATCAATACTAGCAGCTTTTGGTTACTGCTCCTTTACTTTCAGCCTTCAGTAGCTAGCTATTGAATCCAATATTTATACTTTTTGGTGTTTCGATATGCACATGTTCGATGCATTTATGTCATCAGGCCAAGAGTTCCTGTCTCAGTATGTAAGTACCCCCTACAGGGGCAAGTGGCAAATGGGTAAACTTTACCCAGATGCAAAATGGAACAGCGTTTCAAATATTAATTTTCTTCAATGCATTTTGTGATTGCCGAGTTGCGGTGGTTAACTCAATCATAACATTCTTAGACAACAATTAGCATATGAAGAGTTTAACAGTTACAGTAAAAAAGTGTTCTAAATACGTATAATTATAATTAATAAATCTACTGTTCGCCGAGTGTTAGAGGCATTTACTCGGGCATTTATGGAAATTAATTTGTGCGATCGGGAAATTTGATGTGGAATTTCACTTGCAATTTTCGACTTGGTTTCATATTGCAATAAATACTGTATATGACGTTTAAATCACTTTATTTTATAGCAGATGTGCAATTGACATTTTAGTAGCTTTTTATGAGTAGGCTAAGTCGCTCTTTAACAATAAGAGTGGTTAAAGTGATCTCTTTAACAGCAAGGGTAGATCAAGTGAAACAAATGATCTAATAACATCTGTCCTTCTTATTAAACGTAGAGCACAGTTTAGAATGAAGTTCAGAACAGAAAACCGTGTCCGTGGAACTGACGGAAGAACACAACTTTGCTATTTTTTACGTCTAAATAACATTCAGAATTTTCAGAAGTTGTAGATATAATTTATACGGCTTCTAGTATGAAATGAACTTTTGTGTTATACACGACGATAAAGGAAAACTAAACGTGAAAGCGTAGCCACTCGTAAATTAACAGCTTTCACTCCATGGTTCATACGTTCCTTTATCGTCTTGTATAATAAATAACTATTAATTGTTTAATTGAAAATTCTATACTCCGTTAATGTGACGCAGTTTTTCCATTGTTACAAATTACTAAAAATATTGAAAGCAATATCTGGACCATTTCAATTTCTTACTAAATGTAGCTACATTAATAAGTGCGTTGAATAAATTAGTAAACTGTTGAAATTATGATTTTATATTGTCAACTAACGATTAAATAAACGTGACAAATGACAAACTTTTAGACTAACTTATGCCTGCGTGGGTAGTCGGGGGCAGTTTAACCGAGTTATATTAACAAACAGAAAACTTGAGTCGACGTAATGGTCTTTTCCTCTTCTGTACAAAAAAAGACTTCAAGCCATAATCCATAAATTTATAACGCGATTTCCCCACAATAAGGATTATTATTATGCGCTCAAGCAAATAAAATCGCAAATACAAACTCATCTATCATTCCAATTCAACATTTTTCTTTGAGCGCGGGATACTTCGATATCCCTCATAATTCGTTCTGAAGAAAAAAGGGTAGAGAGGGTCCTCTCATTTTTTGTTGCGTTTGAGTAGTGTTAAATTGTTTATGGTAGCCCTTACATTTTGATCTCATTCCATTGCAAAGCAGCAGAAACTTTAAAAACCAGTGCTGGAAATTGATTTCCCACTGGAAAGTAAGTCTGTCCCTTTAATTGTCTCTCGGAGAAATTATGGATACTCACTTCGTTTTCATCCCTATCATTATTTTCGCGCGTTTCACTTTATTACAGGCAGGTGTATTACGTTTATGACCGCCATTATAATTACGAAAATGTTAATGGTTGGCAATCATTCCTCTTACATATTAACTTCGTTCTTATATTATGTTACATTAAGACTATACGATTTCTTACATAACAATGAAAATTTACATATTGTACCGTTTTCATGTACCGAATTTGGATGGATTGAGTAAAAAGCTGCTGATGCCAGAGGAAGTGGTCTTAAGTCCTTATAGTCAGTTGGTACATTTGATTTAGGTATAGGAATGACCTTTGCGGTTTTCCAGGCGTCTGGAAAGATCGAATCGATTATTCAGGAATTGATTATATATGTGACGTAAGGAACAATAAAGGGACAGCAAAGTCGTAGCATTTTTATACTCAGTTCATCAGTTCCACCCGCATTACTTTTGATAAGATTTTTAATATTGCTCTGCTTTTGTGTGTATGTTGGTCGTATTCAAATCTTTTCAGAACGTTTTATGTTTATTTTCATTCAATCTAAATTCAATATATGCTTTTTCCTCCTGTTTAACTGCAAAGGTGGTGTAATTACGTAGCTGTTTGTAATAATTCCAATCAGTATCCTTCCGCGTTCGTTTAAACTTGACAAGGGACTTATTTCGTAGTTAAATCATAAGTTTGATATTATCGGGCATCCAGGGAGGATAGGAGGATGGGCGCATGAATATTCAACTCAACAACTCTGTAAGATTAGCATTTAAAAAGCGAATTTTATCGTTTACATCACGTAAAAAATCATTAAATGCCATGGAATAGCATCGGAGATTGAAAGGATGAACTCGCACACTGTATATAACTAACTAACACGTGAGATGTGAAGCTATTCTTTCTAAAACCATGTTGATTGTCTGATAATACGGAACGTGAATTTGAAAACTGAATTATTCTGTTATACGGACATTTTTCAATAATTTTTGAACAGGCAGACAGTGGGTAAATTCGCAGGTAATTTTTTAATGCTTTGGGATCAGCTGCTTTGTAGTGACCAGCAATTTTTGCTATTTTTAGACTATACGGAAACGTACTTAACTGTACATAAACATTTATTGATTATGTGCGTGAGCGGCTTTGCAACAAGTGATGCAATTTATTTTATTATGGTAGTAGAGAATCCGTGTGCCCCTTTCGCGTTAGTACTTTTATAAGATCTTGTACAATTCTAATTACTTCCGTTTTTATATTGGGGGTTAAGAATAGACTATATGGAAAAACGTTTACCGTATGAATATTGCTATCAGAAATGAGACACGTTTGAAGTTATTAATGCACTTAAATAAGCGTTAAAATTAGGCACGGTTTTAAGGCGAACTTTCTATAACAAATAAATTTGGGGGTCTGGTCAACCAGGGAGCGGCGACTTTTAGGTTCCATATATTAACACATTAGTACCTCTTTTAATTGGGCTAGTAACTTAAAAACGTATGGGGCGGATTAATGTACCTATATTCTTATAATATTTAATTCATTATTGTGAACAGAACCTATTCTCTTATTCGCGAAACTAAATCAACCCAAATTCAATTACACACTTACCTATACACATGTTCCCGTTTACTATCCATGAGGGCAGACCTAAATTGCTTAGGCAATAAATCAGTGAGAGAAAACGTAATTAATTATTTACGCATTCGTTAAGTCCTTTTCCGACCACGTTTTATAGTTTCAGATTTCTTGTTGTTCGTGCCATCAATTGCGGTTAGGACTTTCTGCTTCGAACGTTCTGGTTGCGGGCTTTCGCATTCTCTAAACTGCCGAACTGCTACCTATCTCGCATCCAGTGTAATCTTTACGAACATTTCAAGTAATTGCAATGCGATCAAGTATTTAGTGAGTCGATCCCATTCAAATTCCGCTCTCGGATTTATTTAGACCGCACTATTGCTGTGCTTGGAATCATAAAGTGGTTGCCGTTGTGTTAAAGGTGCAGCTGTATGGATGCCTATTAGCTCAAACCTGCGTCTCGTAAGAAACAAGAGCATTTAGGGTTATTTGGATTCCTTAAACATTCAGATTCAGATCAAGGGCGAGTTTAAGGTGCGAAAAAGCTTTTATAAGTAAAGAATTATTTATGTACGCACTTAATAATAAAGAAAGCAATTTTAGTCTTTATACAAACATCCCTTTCTAGCGCAACTTAAAAAAATCTCTCATTAAACATTGTCCAGGGTTAGCTAAAACACTACGTATAGGTACTTTTCCGAGCACGTATTTATTTTTATGCGTTTTTCAACTTTTAGACGGCTCGAATGGAGCAGGATATTACGTTTTCAAGTTTCCTTCTTAAAACACTAAGCGAAATTACTGAGCTTATGCTAAATGTTAAAACAGCGTTTGTGTATCCCGGCTTCATAACAATTTATATTCACCACCGGAACGAAAAGTCGCCATTTCTTGGGCGTTCACTGCTTCATCCATCATTTTACAGTTGTTACACGCATACGTCATTTTCCACCTTGCCAACTACCGTTTCGCCTTTATTGATGCCTTCAAGTTTTATGACTTTGTCATAGGGCTTTCCCAAATATGTATCTCTGCCTGCGTTATTAATATGCATTAGATTTGGGCGAAATTTCTGAACAAAAAATACGAATCGTGTTTGGAATCCTTCGAAGTTGCTTGTTACAGCTGGGCACGATCGAAATAAAGAGTTGCAATCCACTTTAACGAATCGCAACTAATAGAGAACGTCTCCGAAATTGTTTCTCGAGGTACTTCAAAAGTTTCCAATCGATCGGAGTGTAAAACCAAAAATCAAGTTTCAATTTTTGACGAATGGTTTGCATTAATCAAGAAAACGTCGGCCAACGCCAGATACATCCATTGATTTATATGATTTTGTAGTAAATCACGGCTTGTCTGGAAAACCGAACCGAACATGCTTCGAAACTTGCTACTTTTGAGACGACCAAATTCTCTCGGGAAATCTTTCCTTTATATGTGCATTGCTGAGTTTAAACTTCGATGTCTTCAAATATAGCGAGGCTACCGTACCGATTGATTTTATCTAAAACAGAATCAAATATAAAATTGCCGGATTTGATATCATAAATTACGGCGGACGTTAAACGAACGATTGAACTCTGTAAGCAGCTTGAATTTCGTTTCTTGAATGCGGCTTTTCAACAGATCTTTTAAATTAATTTATCCCGCTAATTTAACGAACCGATTATTTGTAGCGAAATGTTATTGGACATCTCAAGAAAACTATTGAATCGAATAAACAAATTTGGTAATTTTGTCTATAGCTCTATACTTACGTTGCATCGAATTTTCAATGGTTGCCTTGCCTTGAATCTTTAAAAAGGGCACATAGGGGAATTCTGCACGGATTTCGACAAAGAAAATAGTCTCTTTGGTTTTCAATGAAATTATTGTTTCATCGTTTTGTAATAAATTCCACATTCAATAGGTACCTGGTACATTTATGTACCTATATGTTACCACTAATGTTAAACGTTAATGTGCACATTAGCGGAATTAATCTGCAGATTTAACGGCTCTGATCCGTTAAAGTTAAAGAAATTTTCTTTAAATTAGTAGCAATCTGCCGATCACCTATGTAATACGCACATTAACACATTCTACATTGTTAAAGTGCGAAAAAATATTGAAAACAAAACGAAACAAATTGTTATATGTAACTCTATTTCCCACTCATCTTTAAATTGCATTAGTAAATGATTTCATTGCAGTAAGGTCCTCGCGTATTTGTATTTGTTGCTATGGGGTAGAAAGAATTTAATTTGCTGTCAATTACCTTTGTGACAATCTTGGGATAGTGAAAGTTAACTTATTGATTCAAATTTTACTTCCAAAACGTTTTTCACACTAGCCGAAAGAGTGGAAATTACTCTAATTTATGGTGCCCAAAATCAATGTGCGCGACAAACTGCAGTCACGTTTAATGCCAGACATTCGGGAAAGTTTTCTTTTTCCAAAATCATAAACTGGGTTTTTGTCGCTCGTTAATAAGTACATTTTTTAAATATGGGTCCTTCACCTTAAGGAAAATGTATGTCGTTCGTAAAATATCGCAAAGCAATTTTAGTGAATCAGGCTTAGGTACTACTTGTGTCTTGTAGAGCTGTGCAAAGGCTTTGAAAGCTCACAAAAGCACTACTTAAGGCCTTGGGTTTAACAAGAGATAGAAAATATAAATAAATTACTATTATCTATAGCATTACGTATTACGCGTTAGCTTTAAGTTAGTGAAGTCGATTATAACTTGCTTGGTTAAGGTGATGAAATTCACTGTGTATATGTGCTGTCACCCATTAGGTTATGTCAATTTTATACAAAATAGAAATGGAGCCACAGTATATAGGACAAACAGACCAAAATATATTTATGCAAACGTACCCAAACGTTTGGTTTTCTTGGATAATTTTCTAGCTTAGTGTTTTATTATTAGCCTTTATTATGCGTTTTTTTAACTATCTATCTATATCATGATTTTATTATTTTTACGCGAAAATCCTGAAATGGTTTACAATTCTTTTGTACTCCTCTTTATATAATTCCCAGCAGTGTCATTTACACTTAATTTCCTCTTCATTTTGAAATACGTTTGAAGTTTCTTTGGCTCCACTAAACTAATTTGTAGATTGAGTACCTAACTAAAATAAAATTTGTGGGTAATTTTTCATCCCAATTGTGTAGTGAGTTTAAAATAAGACGCCAACAATCACTTTCTGGGGAGTATTCGCTCTCTAAGCGATACAACGAATTAAGCAAAAAAAACTGCGGAAAGATTAATGAAAAACCTTCAACTTCCCAAACAGCTTTCGTTTACCTAAACAGACCAACTTAGAGAATCTCATTAAAACGATGACTTTGCAAAACGGCACGGGAAAGTTGTTTGAAAAGGTTTAATTTGCATGTAATATAATAAACAATGCAATAACAGCAAAAAAACAAAACAGGAAGCAAGCTTTTTCAAATAATCAGAAACACTTAAGCGTTTTTCCGAATATTTTTTACGGAAACGCCAGTTATACAGATCGAAATAAAAGCGGAGGGATATTTTTTTATATTCAACTCGATAAATTTCCCTTGCAGTTAAATTGCGCTGTTAACACGTATTTTCTTCGGGCTTTAATATAATTGCTTCCTCGGTTTATTAGGATAACATAAATTTTTTATACCATCTAGCTGTATATTTAGGTTAATTGCTAATTTCGCTACTACGCGCACGTTAACAAAACCTCCCCCAAAATTACCCGTAAGTTAGTCATAAAACAAGTTTTGTAGCTATGCGTAATCCTGACCGCTTTTATAATTTGTAATAAAATCGGGCGGCGAAACTTTTTTTATTGCAGCAAAATTAGCACTACAGTGCTTTATTATTGGGAACGGAAAGTTATTGTTTTGTTTTGTGCTCGTCTTTTCCTTGGTGGGTCGAAAGGTTACGGCAAATAAGCAATTATAAACGCTTGCGCTTGTCAGGTACCCAAGAGGGAAAAAGTCCTAGCGAACGGCCATCTTATTTTCAAGTAAAATGTTGGTCGAAACAATTTCGATGGGGTCGGAAGACCGGTTGAGATAAGAACTGAGGAAAAGGACTTGTTGAAGAGTTAGCGCTGTCTAATCCACGAATGAAAATCCCAACACTTGCAAAAGAAGCTAGTGTCTGAAAATACAATATTCAAGATTATATACACGAAGATTTGGGCATGAAAGAAGTGTCTTCCCGATGGATTTTCGGACTCGATACACCAGAGCAGAAAATGACGAGGAAAGACACTTCTCAGGAGCATGTCGACGCTTTGGCGATCAATGACAGTTATTTTTCGCGGAATATCAATGTCTCCCGATTAAAAGAACTTGACTCAAGATCGAATTTTATTGTATTTTGGTACGTAATTCGCATTTAAGATTTCTATGACCTGACTATAATCGCGTTGGCGATCTCGGAAACGAATTTTATTGTGGCAATCGACGTTCTTGTGTGGTCGAAAATCGGATCTCCCGAAAAAACTATATTTTAAGCAGTACGGTTAACGCTCCTCAAGCCCAAAACCGAGTGAATTCAAAAATCTCTCGGTTAATCCCTAACGTATTCTTTTTTAATGAATGAATGCTTTTTTCAGAATGACGGGTAGTAATTAAGTGAACCATCTTTATTCAAGAGCCAATCGGAATCATTAACTCCCCAACCCTAATTCGACCACGTTTAACAGAATACAAATATCGCAGACCGCGCACTGTGTGGCAGAGTCTTAAATGTTATAAATTTCCTGTATGGAAAACTGGCAATTTCCATTGTGTTCTTGAATTTTGTTGCACACCTCTCATAGAAAACCGCGGCAGTCTGAGGGGTGTCTATCTGCGATTGAAAAAAAAAAGTTGCCAGGTACTAATTTGTCATACCGCCAATTAAGTTTATTGTGCTCTTATCTCCAACAAAATTAAATTATTGTAATCAATTACGTAACTAAGAGTTGATTGTTCCAAATTTAAAAGTATAGGTATACTGCAAGAAGATTATGTACTTATAAGCAACAACTTTATGGCGGAAGTGTCGTCCGAGGAGGATTACGAATAAAAGTTAAAAATTCAAATTATATTTGAAACGTGTTTATTCCTTTATTTCAATTATACGGGAATTAAATTTAAGGAGCACTCCCGTTAGAATATATGGTACGCATTAAGCTTTGTAATTGTAATTTAATGGAAATGTCTTAGCGCGTGACGTTCACTATACATTTTCCCTTAGTTTAAGGCAACAAGAACACATTGGACAATTTTAGTTACTTATCAAGTTAAGCTTCTGTTGATTAACTACTTTACTAAAATTTTTCTATATAACATATACTACTCGTAGCTAGCGTTGAAAGCGACACCTTTCACACGATATGAAGCCGAGTGAGGCAAATACACGATGGTATAAAATGTTTCTCTTACTGAACATTGAGCAAATAAAACGAAGTACACCAACTACTCCCAAAGTCATTTTAAAATAATGGAGGTTTTTCATTTTCCCCAATACACTTGTTTTCATAGAAAGTAAGATAAATTTGATGCTAACATGAAAAACTGGCTCCAAAAAGTACAAACTATTGAAAAGTAAAACGCCCTTAACATTAATTACTTAGATTTCATGGCGACTTACGTAGGTACCACGTTCAGAGGAAGATGTAAGTAGTAAATCTAATTCGTGCTCACCGAATGATTTTAATTGACAGGGCGTATAAATAAGTGATTGAGAAATACTCCTCATTTTATATAAATGTCACAAAATGTATTTCTCCATAAAGTTGATAGCTAACCGATTGTTATTTATTTAGGTTTAAAGTAAAGGGCCCTTGTGTAGGTTCTTAACTTGATATCACTGTCAAGTCAAGATGGAGCGATTAGGTGAATTAAAATCCGATCCATTTTCGCAAAAGTGAACTTTCGGCATGAGGTTGCAGTAATCCGCTCGGGCGCGCTTATTAATATAATTAGTTAGAATCTCCAACCCAAATGGCAGGCTAAACATGAATAATTATTACTGCAGATAGCTGTACGCCAACATTTCTCGTAATTTAATAAACAGGTAAGCAGTAACTCACTTTTAGAAATTCTGTTATTGTTGTACACGGAATGGGGCGTCATTTGAACTTTGCAGAGCCTTGTTCGGCAATTGAGAAGTAGGAATAATACATGCTGTGCACTATTCGCATCTTCTACATTGCTGAAATTCTGAATGCGGTTTCTGCTACACGCTACAATTACAGTTAGCGTTATTTTTGAACACCAAGGAGGTATTTCGCGAATTTAGCTTAAAGATGAGGAATACCTAAGCGCTGAGCTCATCAATTTCGAAAGTTTTAATTACTAGGTAATTTGTAGACATACATGTTGCTCTCAATTAATGTAAGCATTTGAAGCTCTTCCAACATGAGGGTTGCGGGATGGAAATGAGTGCCTACTAAAGTAGATTCATGTGAAGCCTGTAATACAGTAAATACTGAGGTTGTCAAATGTTGTGATGTATCAGGAATTTAAATTGGTTACACAAACCGTGCTCAATAACATTTTTAGCATTGGAACTCGCAATGTTTTTAAATGTAGGAGCCGGCGAACTAAAAGTAATTGTGTTTCAAATTTTTTGCATATATATTTCAGCTATTTCAGCGTAGGAAATGGGACATTGCAAGTTTTACGGAAGGGGAATTTAGGGATAGTATGCGTTGATTTATTTCAGACAGAATGTGAGATAGTCGATACATCATGACCTCACCCCTTTCTGTTACGTCTCGTATTTTGTCGATTGGTCCTTTGAATCAAAACTTATAGGCAAAAAACCAATTTCGAAAAAAAATTCAAAGGCCTGTAACTTTTGATCTGGTAGCCTAATCTTCAAACTGTTTGAAATTAGGGATTCTACAGGCCAAAATCTATAAAAAAATGTTTTTTCCGTTCGATTTCAGACAATTCATTTTTTCGACCCAAATTATAGGCAATTATAACCTTTGCATTTTCACCAAAAATCGACTACCCCAAAAATGTTCGGGGAAACACTTTTTCCTATTAATTTAACCTCGTAGATTCCAAAACGTCTCGTATTTTGTCGATTGGACCTCTGTAGTACAGGCAACGAAACCAAAAAAGAGTGAATAGAGTAAAAAATCAAATTTTGGCACAGATGTAGGGAAAGGTATTCTGAATAACTTACTAAAAGTAGTGATGGGTGGGGGATGTGAGCTAAGGGAGGAGGGAGGAGTTAAAGGTCCTTTTTTTAGTTTTACGTGAATGATTTGAAAATTGTTGCTCCTAATTAAAAATTTTATTCCACAGAATTAAACAGCATAAAATTATCTACAAAATGATATAGCACAGTATATAAGTAATAATAATACTTAATGAGATACAGAGGGAAGAAAAATCTAAATTTTTTAAATATTAACATGCCCCCCCCCCCCCCCCGTGAATGATTTGAAAATTGTTGCTCCTAATTAAAAATTTTATTCCACAGAATTAAACAGCATAAAATTATCTACAAAATGATATAGCACAGTATATAAGTAATAATAATACTTAATGAGATACAGGGGGAAAAAAAAACTAAATTTTTTAAATATTAACCTCCCCCCCCCCCCCCGCCGCTCAGTACTGTAGTATGTTATTCAGCATACCTTTCCATACATCTGTGCCAAAATTGGCTTCTACACGATTTTTTTCCGCTATTTTTCCTTCGTTGCCTGGACTACCGATCGTATTTTAGAAATTGTTTTCCCCGTTGCCGAAATCCTCGAACGTTATAGACGATAATCTCTCGCTTGTGATAATATCATCCGAATAGAGGTTCAATATCCATAAAATTGTCATATCAGAGACACTAAACCCGAAACATCGCAATCAAAAAGATTATGACCATCCTTGTGTCAGTTTCAGCCGCATTTAAGGAAGAAACATTGAATTAACGCACGCTATTGGGGTCCTCTCATCGAAATCTTAAAAATCGCCTATTTATTACGGTCCTTCTTGCATTGCCACGCCTTCAACACGTTTATTTATTACTTAGAGTTACTTAGTGTCAACCTGAGAAAGACATTCACCGTGAATGCTATTGAAGAAATAATAGTTATTTATTATACAAGGGAAAAATACATTTGTTTATTTTCAAGAGAAACTTTGTAGGGTTTTTAACCTTATGGTACGACCGGAACTATCTTGCTTGCAGCACTTGAATAACTGACAGTGATTTCACACGGAGAAATATGTATGTTAAAGGTAATTAAAAATATATATAATAATAGCTATCAAAAAATATAATACGTATAGGGATAGCTATGAAGAATTATAAAATTTATCATATACATATTGTTGCAAGTGTATAGCTAGTTTTACTATATATTGTTTTAACTCATACAAAAAAATGTTCCAAAACCCACTCGTGGGTATTGCCGCGTAACACAAAGTATTGAAACGATGCGTTGCCATCGAAAGCACACAAAATGTCGAATCTGCATATTGAAGCACGTCCACGTCCAGAGAAAGAGAGGAGTTAAATAAGTAAAATAAAGTTTCAAAGAAATATCTCCATAAATAAGTAAGTTGGCATTGCGCAGTCACTGCGCATGCCCACACATAATTTTTACCATGTGCGAAATGTTTGCCTTTACTAGAAGCAGCTGTGGTTCAAATTCCAAAGAAATATCCCCATACATAAGAAAGTTGGCAATTGTGCAGTTACGGCGCATGCACTGCGCAATGCCAACACATAATTTTTACTGTGTGTGAAATGTTTGCCTTTACTAGGAGAATCTGTGATTAAAATTGCAAAGAAATATCTACATAAATGCGAAAGTTGCCATTGCGCAGTCACTGCGCATGCCTCCACATAATTTTTACTATGTGCGAAATGTTTGCCTTTACTAGAAGCATCTGTGGTTCAAATTTCAAAGAAATATCTCTATAAATGAGAAAGTTGGCATTGCGCAGTCACTGCGCATGCCCACACATAATTTTTACCATATGCGAAATGTTTACCTTTACTAGAAGCGTCTGTGGTTAAAATTTCAAAGAAATATTTCCATAAATAAGAAATTTGGCATTGCGCAGTATGCCCACACATCACTGCGCATGCCCACACATTATTTTTACTATGCGCGAAATGTTTATCTTTACTAGAAGGGTCTGTGGTTAAAATTTCAGAGAAATATCCCTATAAATATGAAAGTTGGCATTGCGCAGTCTGCGCAAAATATGGAGTTAAATGAAACTGATCGAAATGGGCAAATATAGACCATAACAGCTATCAATTAGCGAAAACGCGAAGTCTCTAGGTGGCCCAGGGGCCGAGATCTCGATGGAACGGACGGACGGACGGACGGACGGAAACACGAGCACATAAGCTTTACCTCAACTTCGTTGTGTTACGCTAAAAACTGTATGTAACGGCAACCATCTCATATGCATGCTTTTGTAATAAGGGAGTAGTTGAATTAACATCTCCGCTTTGTATTAATAAGTAACAGATTATTGCAACTAATATACACACCCTGCCCTTCCTTTTTTACAAAAAATCGACTGCACCAAAATTTCTCGGGAAAACACTTTTTCTTATTAATTTTGGTGCGTAGAATCCAAAACAATTCGTACTTTTTCGATCAGACTTCTCAATCAAAAGTTATAGACTAGAAACCAATTTCGAAAGAAAATTCAAAGGGCTGTAACTTTTGAACTAGTAGCCCAATCTTGGAACTGTTTGAAATTATGGATTCTACAGGCCACATTCTATAAGAAAATTTTTTTTCCAGGTCGATCTGAAACAATTTTTTTTTCGGGGCTCAAAAAAAGGCAGTGTATAACCTTCCTTTTTTACCAAAAATCAGGATACACACATATTGGTTTCGAATATATAAAATTATAAGTTCAAAAATCATGATATATTTGCAACAATAAGGTATAATAATCAATATAATACAGTTTTGTTGTACTTATACTGCCATATTGTATTGGCCCAACTCTCAAAATCTCTGGAACATCACTCATGATTATAATTGCGAGCCACATACACATACGCACTGAACTGACTGTCGACTGAAGAAAAACCGCATACAATTTACAATACAGAGCTTTTAATAATTTAATGCAACCTTTGCAACGGTTGTTCTCAAAATAAGCTGATGCTTATCTTGCAGATTCAGCATCATTACAATTACATCATATGTTAAAAATTATTATATGGGTTGTTAAACTAACAATCTTTCAACCGCAATGTTTTCATTTAAGAATGCGTTATATATTAAACTGTATTATACACAAATAATAAACCCATTTCGTTAATAAACTATATTTTAATGTGTATTATCTATTTGCTCTTGGATATATTTAAATATCTAAGATCATATTTAATACAATATCATTATTATAGCGAGAATAATTTTGATTAGACATATTCATATTGTACAGCGTGTGTCAAGGTTTGTTTGATTTAATAGTAGCTTCTCGTACTGATTACAATATAATTTTTACTATATGATTTTAACAATCCATTTTTCTCCGTGCAGGAGTCAAAAACTAATATTATTTGCGGTATAAATTATTACAAATCCAAAATGAGTATAGAAGGTGCAATATTTCTTAAAACAAGAAGGCAGGCCAAGTTACTTACGATTCGAAATTGAAAGGATGCACCACAATTAGTACAAGATCTGCCTGTTCTACACGGGAATAATTTAATCCATCCAAGGTACCTATACATATTAGCTAATGCTTGCATCCCATTACATTAACTTTTCCGCATTTTTATTTCGAATATATTCCCTGCAACTACAAGAGAATGGATGCGTTTACGTTGCAGCTCTATTTCTGCATCTATTAATTAACAAACGTTTCTTTTTTCAGTCATCCACGATTGCCACTTCCATAAAATATATTAGCTAAGCAGCTCTACTATAAAATGGGCCGAGTAGGAAAAAACTTTAGAAGCATCATCATTAGCTGAATGTTAATTTATTTAAATTTCCTCGAAAACGAATCAAGTTAAAACTTTAAAGCTCACGGGAGAAGTCACGACCCGGTTCATGAAACCTACAGATTCAAAAGTTATAATGTATCTTATTCAAAGGAAATTTCGTAAGCAGTTCGTATTAAAAGCAGAAGCTAACATTTTAAAACAGTGTTAAAAGGAATTTATCTCAAATTTTAATAAGCTTAACAAGTTCTTTCTATATAATTGTGTGTATTTGATCGTTTTCCAGTTGGGATATTGTGCACCATATTTTATGAATTTTTTTTCCTATCCCGAGAGAGATATGTTTAATTCAGGCTACAATCACAAAATGTGTAAGAACTGATGGTCTATTTTATATATTGTCGGGGACAGAAGCGGCTTTTGGCTGGATGGTTTTTTTAATTCCCAAATAATAATTTTCATTGATTTCTGAAAACATGTACCTACGTATGCATCGTTCTGTTTTGCGAATTGATTTAAAGCTGTGTCTTTAGTTTCAAATTTTATATGCATTTCTTTGCCCAAACCCAAATTCGAACTAAGGATCGTCTTGGGCGTAGGCGACTATTTACTCATCTACGCTATGTTGGGTGGCTTTTGATGCCGCTGAATTCTATTATAGGTTCTGTTGCTGCTTCGCCTACTGCGTTGTCGTCCATTATGACTTGATATTGCATCCGTCATTAGTATCGTTCGATAGATCATTAATACAGTTGGCTTTATATTTAATAGCCCAAACTGAGATGCTTGTATAATTTGGTACCATGTGTTCTTTAGATAATTGTAGCATTACTATACCACCAATTCAGCTGTAAGTCATTTTCAAACGACCAATGGCCGTGCACATCGAGCACATTGTAATCACTAATCACCCACCAAAAATATAGAAGATATGATATCTCAATATAAAGATTTCTACGTCGCTTGGGTGTTATGTGCTCCCCTTTAAAAATAACACTAATTGGATACCTCCCTGTAACTTAATCAAAGGTCCCAATTTAGTCATAAAAAAACTTCTTTGAAAACGTCTTTATTTTATTACGTAAATCCTTCCGAAATATAACGCAGTTTACGCTCGAAAAGGTAGAAAACATTTTCCTAAACTTTGTACGTAATTAAAATTTCAGAACACGTTTAATATTTCAAATTAAGCTAGGGGTGTGTAATGAATAATTTTAGGGGTTGTAGTAAAAATAATAAAATATTAAGCCGCATCCTTCATTTTATGACTGACAAAATATTGTGTTTAAGGGTTGTTCCCCGACGGTATATTCATAAAGTCCTAATTGCTTTACAAAACTGCTTTACGGTTAAAAACGGTTAAGTTACGGGCGCCGGTCCCGTTATAAAATTTAGCTTAAAAACCGACGTCGTCCTTTAAAGTAAAGAAAAGGCGATAAAAATAGACCCGCAGGCTGTAATGCTATTAAATTTTCAGTGTAGCTACTTCGACATATTTAATTCAAATTTGTATAAAGTATTTAGGTCACAGAAGTTTGCGTAAGTTTGAATATAATCGCACAATAAAGTTTTACCAAAGTATAAAAAATGGGCTACACGCATGAATCTTTTCATTCGTCAAGTGACGAAGTTTGCAAATAAAATTCTGAATTATATCTGATATAAATAATCTTTAAAAAAAGTTTTCGTGTTGTATTCCGCATTTTAGTGTCTTCACAATACGCAAAAACTGTCCATTTTCGCTGGATTCCATTTTATGGGGTGTCATATTGTGTCAACGCGTTTTTTATTATTATATCTCACAGCTTAACTGCTCTTCATTTTTATTGGGCTAATGTTTGCTTTATATTATTTAGCCCAATTGCCATCGAGGTCGAGTATTATGTGTCATCAACATCATCTGAGGCACTCTCGTCTCTTTGTCTCACCTTACACAAAAGGATTTCTTTAAACTCTTAAGCCCGTTTTACATGCTGAAAGTTATTTCATGAAAGTCAAAAGTGAAATAACTTTACGGAAATTTTGGCAGTGGCAGATTCACTTTCAGGTGAAGTTTGCTAATACTAACCTAAAAATCTAGATCAGATGGGCCCTTTTCATAACTAGTTTAATTATCGAATTTCAGCACCGACAATCGCTAGGATTTCACGGAAACGACGGAAAAATGAATTGTCTGAAATCGACCGGGAATTCTTATAGATTTTGACCTGTAGAATCCATAACTTCAAACAATTTGAAGATTGAGCTCCTAGATGAAAAGTTGTAGCTCTTTGAATTTTTTGTCGAAATTGGTTTTTTGCCTATAACTTTTGATTCGTCCCAATTATAAACAGAGGTAGAACTTCCGGAAATCTATTTTCAATAATGTTCTCGAATATTCCGCAAATTACTGTCACTGTCGCAGTTGCTGCAATCAAGGAGATGATGTGCACTATACACCGTTAAACCACATTACACTTAAACGAACATTAATATAAGCACTATGCAAAGCAAAACAGTAGTTGTGGAAACAGCGATAGTAAGTTGCACTTGGAGAAGTTTCAAACAATAAATCATGGATCAACAAAGCAACTTTGTGAGTGTACCGTGGGATAATCTAAAGCGATGCTGCAGTTGTTAGCTCATTTACAAGCTAAGAACACGCAATAACAATATCGCTTTCATGCCCGTTTAACTTTCCACTTAGGTACAGCATTTAACGTAATGAACTTATTTGAACTAAATATTAATCTACGCGCAATTTCTTTCATTCTAAAAGCACGCACCCGGCCACTCACAATTTAATTTTTAATCAAAATTTAGCATAGGAAATATGGCTCGGCCGTTACAACAAAGGATGCTGCTTGAAAGTAATCTCCTACCGCGGTAATAAACTCGATAGAATGGTTTTTGGAAATTGGTTTCTTTCCCATAATTTCATATTGTGCGTAATTGTGTTGTGTAAATACGGCAATTCGGCGTGCTATTATTACTTTCTCCGCATCTACGTTTTTTTCATAACTCTGTCGTTGAATTAGATTTTAATGAAACGATGTAATTTTTAGTTAAAATCTTTTGACTGGCGTAGGTACCTTATTCAGGTCAATATACACAATTTGACATTGCGGAATTACGAATTGATCCCACTTCTGATCTGATAAAAGCTTCATTTAGGTTCAGAAGCTTGTTTACGACTCTTTGAATACCTGTAATATTCGAATATATGCGTTTACTACAAAACTTCTCAAATGCTAAAGAAACGAGCTATTATGTCGACATTAAACTAGGGGTTGAGATATATCCACCTCCTAACAAATGTATTCGACGAATAATGCCTTTGGACTAAGACAATTTGTGAATAAATTTATTAGGCGGTGAATATCTCCGCCAGCTTCGTTTAGATGTAGTCTGACATATGAAATAATTACATCTTCTTCGCCAACTACCCTATACGAATCACATATCGTGAGCAAAAATAACAGTGTAACCTCTTATTATGCTGTTAAATTTTTAACGTACTTACCTTCTTTTATTTCTACAATAAAACATCGCCCATTGTCTGATGTATAGTATATACATGACCACACATTATTCGTATCGTTCTTGTATAACCGCACTTACTCTTAATAATTTAATTTTGATTTACGGTAGATATTAATGTCGATTTTGATGGGGGCGAGCGATTAACATAAATTTATAGCCTATTTTGTATACAGGGTGATTCCTATAGTACCTGCCACCGTTTGGGAGTGTGTAGGTGGTGCGTAGGGGAGTATTTTGATATAGGACACTTGGGGTCGGAAATCTAAAATAAGGGTGCCAGAGCCAAATTTACCTTCTGGAATTTCGCGCCTGTAGGTAGGCAACCCAACCGGCCGGCGGTGCACACGGAGCGATCTCAGGCGGCGATGTGTGGCTGACACTTGATCAGAATTTTGTTTAAACCCACGAAATCCCGTCTGCAACGACGCGTATCAAGTGAATAAACACTATGGCAATAGTATAATAATAGTTGGCTAGATGTAGGAAGTGCATTGAGAACAACGGTGGCCACGTTGAACACTTGTAAACGTTATTGCTTTTGACTGTCGTTTTCCCTCCTTCCCTCCCATGTCGCTTCCTCGCGCTAACTCGCTCTGCATCGCTCCGCGCGAAACGTCGGTCGGTTGGGTTGCCTACATACAGGCGTGAAATTCCAGAAGATAAATTTGGTTCTGGCGCCCTTATTTTAGATTTCCGACCCCAAGTTTCCTATATCGAAATACTCCCCTAGGCACCCCCTATACGCTCCCAAACGGTGGCAGGTACTATAGGAATCACCCTGTATACATACTACGTGTAGACTCCCATTCATTAATTAATTTACTAATATAGGAAATGTAGTTAATTTTAACATGCACGTAACATTACCAACGTTCTTAATGGGTGTAAAGTTTTTTCCACTCCGTAATTTATCAAGATCTGCTAAGGAATTAGCAAAGATGTAAATCATCTGCGCCAAAAACTTTAGTTTTCATGAGGAGACCTTTCTATGTAAAAATCAACCCCTTGTAAGCCACTTCCTCGTCATATCAAATCTCATGCCAGTTTTCACAAACGCAAGTTTTTAACCAGGGGCGGACTGGGTAACTGCGGGCCAGGTGGAATTGCATAGGTCACGGGCCATTAAAGTATTAGTGTAAGTAATGATGGTGGCGAGGGGGGGTTAGCTCTGAGGTGCACCACAAAAACTCCTTTCTCGAAAATAAATTACCATACAGTTTTTTTTTAATTGCAGCTAATTAACAAAATATACAATCCACACGAGGTGCGTCACCTATCATTGTATTTCAGCACTTTCATGCTACGACAAAAAATGATAAATTCATTGTAAAACACTTCAATTAAAACAGAATTTTTTAACAACCTAACATCAACCCCAATTAGAGAAACGTGTTAATAATTTATTAATAGTGCAAGAAACTAAATACAGCACATACTTATAAATTTCCAACGGGCCATTATGATCTACAGGCCAGGTGGCAATCGCCACCCGCCCCCCCGGGTCAGTGCGCCCCTGGTTATACACTGCCTTTTTTTGAGCCCCGAAAAAAAAATTGTCTCAGATCGATCCGGAAAAAAAATTTTCTTATAGAATGTGGCCTGTAGAATCCATAATTTCAAACAGTTCCAAGATTGGGCTACTAGTTCAAAAGTTACAGCCCTTTGAATTTTTTTTCGAAATTGGGTTCTAGTCTATAACTTTTGATTGAGAAGTCTGATCGAAAAAGTACGAATTGTTTTGGATTCTACGCACCCAAATTAATAAGAAAAAGTGTTTCCCGAGAAATTTTGGTGTAGTCGATTTTTGGTAAAAAAGGAAGGTTATACACTGCCTTTTTTTGAGCCCCGAAAAAAAAATTGTCTCAGATCGACCCGGAAAAAATTTTCTTATAGAATGTGGCCTGTAGAATCCATAATTTCAAACAGTTCCAAGATTGGGCTACTAGTTCAAAAGTTACAGCCCTTTGGATTTTCTTTCGAAATTCGTTTCTAGTCTATAACTTTTGATTGAAAAATCTAATCGAAAAAGTACGAATTGTTTTGGATTCTACGCACCAAAATTAATAAGAAAAAGTGTTTTCCCGAGAAATTTTGGTGCAGTCGATTTTTGGTAAAACAGGAAGGTTATACACTGCCTTTTTTTGAGCCCCGAAAAAAAAATTGTCTCAGATCGACCCGGAAAAAAAATTTTCTTATGGAATGTGGCCTGTAGATCCATAATTTCAAACAGTTCCAAGATTGGGCTACTAGTTCAAAAGTTACAGCCCTTTGAATTTTCTTTCGAAATTGGTTTCTAGTCTTATAACTTTTGATTGAGAAGTCTGATCGAAAAAGTACGAATTGATTTGGATTCTACCCACCCAAATTAATAAGAATAAGTGTTTTCCCGAGAAATTTTGGTGTAGTTGAATTTTGGTAAAAAAGGAAGGGGCGAACTGGGTACTTACGGGCCATTAAAGTATTAGTGTAGTAATGAAGGTGGCGAGGGGGGGGGGTTAGCTCTGAGGTGCACCACAAAAACATTTTAAAGTACTCCTTTCTCGAAAATCAATTACCATACAGTTTTTTTTTAAATTGCAGCTGATAATTAAAAGTAACAAAATATACAATCCACACGAGGTGCGTCGCCTATCATTGTATTTCAGCACTTTCATGCTACGAGAAAAAATGATAAATTCATTGTAAAACACTTCAATTAAAACAGAATTTTTTAACAACCTAACATTAACCCCAATTAGAGAAACGTGTTAATAATTTATTAATAGTGCAAGAAACTAAATACAGCACATACTTATAAATTCCCAACGGACCATTATGATCTACAGGCTAGGTGGCAATCGCCACCGCCCCCCCCCCCCGTTGCCAGTCCGCCCCTGCTGTCGCTGTTCTGGAAATTCATCCACAGTTCGTGAGGATAGCGGTGCTCATTTGTTTCTGTAATATGCTTATACGAAAGGGTTTCAAGTTGAGGGAAATCGCGCGACAAATACTTGGGCGTAAAAGCTTGTATGGAAGTTTTGTCGAGAGTTTTGCGTCCTCGTTGTCTTTCAGACTCCTCAACCTCACGGCTAAAATGCGATGCGTTTGGTACGGCGGTGCTACATTTTCATCAAATTCAAAAGAATTGTAACCAATTTTTGAGTTATTTGTGAACTTTTCATATCGCAAGCGTAAGGTTTTAGAGCTCGTTTAAATCACTAGGAATCTAAAATTTATTATGGGGATTCAGCCCCCCCCCCCCTCTAATTGGAATTACTTTTTTAAATTTAATTTTGTACTGGAATTACGAGCTATTTAAGAGCTTTCATTTACAAGCGCCACTCAGATATAGTTGGGGCCGCCAAGTCCACTTGGACGTAGCCCCGCCTCTGTTTCCCTTTACTTATTTCAAATTAATTTTTATGCTAGGCACAAATTGCGAACTAATTTGGAGTTTTACATTAAAGGTGAATATTATGAATATTAGCTGATCCTTAAATAGCATTCACTGCTTCATTACTTTGGAGAAATTTTATACGCTATCGAATGATAGAATAAGGAAATCATATACTACTTTGTTTATCATAAATTTGCAGCTCAGAAAATACGTGTCCTGTCTACAAAGAACAAAATTAAACGGTAGGAATCAATTGAAAATGTATATTTCACTTTTACGTTAAATTTTGCTAATATCAACCTAGAAAAATATAGGTTAGATGGACGCCTTTTCATAACTTGTTTAATTAGTTAATTTCGGCACCGACAATCGCTATGATTTCATGAAAAAATATTTCGCTCAATAATCAATCTTTTGACCCGTCAACACAAATGACCATCAAATGACACACAACATAACATTAATGTTAAATGTCCAATCTTACGGGAGAATCTTAATCCTACAATTTCAGCTGAAAGTGAAGTATTTCACGTCCGAACCGAAAAGTTGAAAATTATTTCACTCTCCAGAAAAGCACCTATTGCGCATGCCCTTGTAGTCGCGGCTTCTTTTGCAAAAATCCAAATGCATGAAGCATTTCATGTAATAATTAAGTTAGAACCGTTATCCGCCGAATTCGACACCGCTGAATCCGAAAATGCCGTTTGCCAACTTGAAATTCCAACAAGAAGTGAGTTATTCGAGATGGCATCCAAAATAAGGCCAAATTTAAGTGTTTTTCTCGTTTCGGTCATATACAGGGTTTAGAACTGGTTCATGCACACAATAAAAAAACTAAAAATGGGCACATGAATAGATGCAGAATTTTACAATCTACAAGAAATGTATCTACAACTTGGCTGTCAAATAATTGGGAGATAAAATTCCAACCAATGCTACACCCTGTATATGCGATCCAGGATTCCTATGTTTTCGGGGACGTCGAATACCATGACACACTTAAAAAAAATTCGGTGGATTAAAACACCATTAAAAGGTCATATTTTAACGAAAATTCTCCAAAATTCAAAAAGTTAGGTGGAAATGTGTATTAGAAATGATGTGCTATGTTTGAGTGAATTCAGGCCACGTTTAAATGCCCAAACACATTTTGAACGGGTATTTAGGATATTTATTTAATTGACATTAATATTTTCTTTATTCAAAATCCTGCCCCATTCATACACTTCGCTTTCCATTTGCACAACTTTGTGCAAGTGACCCAGGTCTCTTTCGTGCACCCACACTGCTTAGTATTGCCGAGTCTTTTCCAGCCCCACACAGTAAAAACATCAAACTTTCTTGGGAGCGGCCGTTCCACAGAAGAGGTGATTTTTTTTGCCAAACTTTTTTCTTTAGATATTTTTGCATATTTGTACTTATTACGTACGTATAACACAGTCATTATGGGAATGTTTGATCTATCCGTAGCTCTGTGTACCTATACGTAAATGTTCAACCTAACTACTTGGGATTAACCTGGTGGTGAAATATCAGGGAAAAATCCGTTGAACTAAATTTAAACTTGGGCAGGTCTGACCCTTCCGAACTGTAATGTTCCCACTACTAAAATTACAGTAGATCCAACTATCTGCGAAATTTTCAGCTAATATATTCATTTTTTGAATCTACGCAAAGTGTGGACTACATTTGATACATTTTTTTGAAATTTTTGAAAAGTATAAATAAAAAGTTTATACGAAGTGTTCAGTTCAGGACTTCATGTCAAATTGTTGCACAGTTTCGAAATTTCAATAGCTTCACTTTTTTAATGAATACCCCCCTCCCCCCTCCCCCCATAATGAAGATTACATCAATTCCATGAAAACGAGGATAGTATGTTTGTGTCTTAGCGGTTCTGTTAAATCAAAGCCAACTAATAATTAAAAATACTACAATACCTGTACAAATTTTCCTTTCACGCCCCTTTGTAAAAAAAAACTGTTCATTTAAACTACCTTTATTTTTCGAACAGAGGAAAGGGGGTGTCAAAAAAAAATTTGCCCATTTTTAAAATTCCGCAATTAAGCATGACTTACTGAGCACTTCGTAAACATTTTTTTGTGAATTTTTACAATAAATAAGACAAGTGCTACTTTACATTATGCATTTGTGTTATAATAATTATGATATATTTGAATGTGAGCAGTACCACAAAAATAGAACAGAAACAGAAAGCGTCCAGAACATATATCTACGTTTATACATTTTTGCGAATTTTCGTTCAAATATGGCATTTTAATGGTGTTTTAATTCACCAAATCTATTCTTAAGTATTTAATTGTGTTCTACGCCTCTGAAAACATAGGAATAGACACCTGGATCGCATACATATATTGTCGAAAGTAGAGAAACACTTACAGCTAGCGCCATCGTGAATAACTAACTCACTTCCGGTTGGAATTTCGGGTTGGCAAATTGCATTTTCGGATTCAGCGGGGTTTTAACTTATCTATTATTGCATAAAAATTATAAACAGGTATGAGAAGCCGGAAAAACACTTATAAATCGTTACTCGGTGGTGTTCGGGGGCGCAGAGTTCATATCTGCCCTCAAAATTGACCGAATCAGTGATCGCAATTGAGGGATGAATGACGATCAGGAGCGGCGTTAGAATGTTGGGGTTGCAAGTGAAAAAAAATTTCTCGAAATTCTTTACTCGCGGATGTCGGGTGGCGATCGGGGGAGGTAATTTCTCGGTACGGTTCATTTTAAACTCCATTGCACGCTCGTAGCACCACCGCTGAGCATCCTCGGGCAATTTAAAGGACAGATAGGGACTGGGCGACCGCGAAAACCTTCGAGTAATGATTTTCGAGCAACTGGGTGAGCCATTTATAAACTGCGTAAGGGGTGCAAAAAGTGTATTTATTATTGCATCATTATTGGCAAAATTATAAACATAACTAAGTATATGAAAAGCTGATACTGATCGCTTAGAAATCGTTACTGGGAGGTTTTCGCGGTCGCAGACTCGATACCTACTCTCAAAATTTCCCGGGGATGCTCAGGGATGGCGATCGGAAGTAATTTTTCAGTAAAAAATATCAATTGGGACGAGTAATAATTTCCAGTGTTAATTTTTCACTCCACTGCACCCCCCGTCTCGATTGTTATCCATCGAAAGTTACGGACAAAAAAATTGCGAAAAAAATTCAACGATCTGACTTATGATGTAGTGGCTCAATCTGCAAACTATTCGGAGTTTTGGATTCTACAGACCATACTCTATAAGAATATGCTTATTCCCGGTCGATTTAATACAAGGCACTTTTGCGACCTAATTTATAGGCATGACTATAGCCTTTGCACTCCGGAACTAATCGGCAATACACTTTTTCGTATAGATCTTCGTTCGTAGTCCAAAACGTCGAGTACTTTGTCGATTGGACCTCTACATCAAAAATTATGGCCTAACAGGAGATTAAAAAAAATTCGACCGGCTGTAACTTATGATCTAGTGGGCCAATCTTCAAACCATTGGCAGTTTTGGATTCTAGAGGCCAAAATCTATAAGAATATGTTTCCCGTAGCGCCGCCCCTGTGCACCCTCGGTCAATTTCGAGTGCCAGATATGGACTCTGCACTACTGAAGACCCCCAAGTAACGATGTCTCAGCCATTTTTGCAGATTTTCATATATGTGTCCGTAGTCTAATATTAATTAATAAAAATAATATTAATTGTATGGATTGGGGAGGGTGGAATATCTACGTTAGAAAGAACTCTTTTTCCTGGTGATAGCCTCTCCCCCTTCGTTCCATTAGTTTCCGATGTCTCCATCCTTTGATCTCATTTATTTCTTTCTTGTTTCCCCCTGCCTTCCTTTCTGTACCCTCCTCCTCCTCCTCCTCTTGGCTGCTTGTGCTTCTGTTTGATTCTTCTTCCACCTTCAGTGGAGTTGTGTTTGTCTCTGCTCCAGTGTTCCTGTTCCCATCTCTGTATGGCATCCCCGAGGCCGCCACCGTTTGGTCTATAGTGCCGGCATACTTTCTATTCCGATGCACTTACGTCCTTGGCCACCTGCAGGATATGGCCTTTGTTCCTCCTGTGTATTAACTTTATTTTGTTTATTGAATTTATAAGTCTCGTACGCAAATTTATCACATGTGAGCGCGAACTTCACTAATAATCATTTCGGAATCGATGTTGGAACCGCCATTAAACACGTTTCAATTTGCTAATATAGCAAACGGAATGTTCTCGAAGAGTGTAGAAGGCGTATCGTATTTCAAGGAAAGACGAAAGAACAGGACTGGGTTAAACGGTTCCTCCCGTCCCCAAACTACGCTCACAATCCCTTCACGACGACCCCACACCGAAAAATTCATTTTGGAATTGGACGGACAGTTTTGAGATGTACTCATTTGTGTTATGGATGACCAAATCACGGTTGGTATTTATGTTACAGTGAAGAAAAGAAGGTTGTGCCATTTGGTGATCCCGAAGATCCTGAGGACAAATCAAACAGCGGTTCGTGGTTTAGAAGAGTAATGCGTGCTTCGTTGCCATTTCAGCTTGCCGTCATAGCGCTCTTCTGCATCGCTTGCCTTCTGGAACCTCAGTGCTGCGATAACATGAACACCTTAGCTATGTCATTTACACCTCAATTGCGTTATATACGAGGACCCCCGCCAACTTGAAGCGTAAAGTAAGTGAGACAACGTTATGATGGATTTGTTACTTAAATATTACGCCGTCGTATAATATTTATATGTCATTGATAATATAACATGTTGTTATTTTTTGTATAGAATTTAGGTGTTCTAAGTAGGGAAACCAAAGCTTTTATCGTTAATATTTGAGGCAAACCCTGTCTTATATTAAGAAAAGTTTGTCAGATTTTTTGGATGTGGATTGCGTATTATATCAACAGGCCTATCCGCTATAAACTGCCTTATGAATGAGTTGATCATGTGATTCATTTGTGCCTCACTGATTAAGAAATCAAACGAATTGTTTTTTTGAGGAGAACTTGGAATTGAGAAGAACGAACACTAAATTTGCATGTACATTCTGTGTTAATGCATTTATTTCATATTAACACGGATTCATATATATTTTAGGGTGTATCCCATATACATGCAGGTAATTTAAGATTTTTTATTCAATTAGAGGTAGATATACGTATCTTTATCTCTGCCTTAGTGGCAAGTGTAGAAGTTCGAGTAAGGTTTAGGTGAAAATGATTGAAATGATGAGTTTGTATGACGATTTTCCATCATTTTCGGCCACGAGAGTTAATGTGCGAATGTAGAAGTACACACACCTGGATGCATATCTGGTATAGAATACTGCTCTAAATTAACGTAGTTACTATGTGTGTATTAAGGTGCTGTTAGGGGGGCTGGTCTTTCACTTTATTTTTGTAACTGTGTGGTTTGCCTTTAAGGTTAAGGGACCTATTGCTGAAGCCCCGCCCCTAAAACTGCGCAAACTTTTTTCCCATTTTTATGTGCGTCATTTTTTATTATATATTTTTGAGTATACTGGTATGGACACTAGTCAAAAAAAGCAACTCGCTTTTTTAGATTTTTTTAATTGTCTCAAATGCGAGTTTATTTCTGTTGATAACCATTTGATACAGGAATATATTAAACTATTACTTTTTATAAGAAATTTTAAACCGTTCCGGATAATTCTTGACAGATTCACTACGAGAGTAATCTCGTAATTGTATGTCAAGGGTTTAATTGTTGTTTATTTAATGTTTAAGTTTTTTGTTATACTTCTTTGGTAGATAAAAGCGCGCCATTACCTTTTGCAAAAGTTTATCTCTTTTCATTTTATTCTTTATACGGCAACGGCGTACTCTTATCATATGTTGGAAATGGATGAGCCTCACAAATTTTGCTCATATGCCAAACCTATTGGCCAAGTGTTGAAACTGATACATCAAAAATAGGAGTTAAATACGAATTTTATATCGCGTCTTATTCATAAATTGTTACTAACGTAATATAGATTTATACTTTAACGATTTGAGGTTTGTTTAGTTACTAAGTTTAATCTAAAAAAGTGTATTTCAAAATCAACCAGTTTAGTGCGTAAATCCTATTTTTTAAGGTATCTGTGAAGAGTAAGAGTGTAATAAAAACTTTAATCAACAATCGATTGCAGGCTTTCTTCATTTCTTGGGTGTTTAAAGCAACAGGTAGGTCTTTTTCAGTTCATTCTTAAGAAGAGGAGGTTTTTGTTCATCTGTGCCTGGGCGGTTTCAGAAAAGTAAGTAGGCCTCATCTTAGTATAATAATGGGTAGAAACCTACTCATCTACATAATATGTTTACCTTTCAATATTTTCTGATCACTTTTTTACAATAATTTTATAACAAAATTAACCCACTCTTGATTAAATAACCAGAATCTCTAGCGGTTGGTCGGGAACAAGCTAATAGGGACCAGTTGAATTTAATTATAATTTTAATCATTTTTCAACTTCGACTTTCATAAAATACCTTTCAGCATGTAAAACGGGCCTTACAGAAAATTTAACTTTTGCGAGGCAAAGACGTTGACTAATAGATTGGTGTAATTTACATCTTTAAAATTGTATGTTCCTTATAGGAACGTGTCCTTTTAGAGATTGAAGAATTGTACAACCTAACAATAATTTTAATCGATTGTTCTAGAGTCTACAATTACAAACGTTCTTCTACAAGGTAAGTCAATTTTTTCCCCAAATATTAATAGAATACATATATACGAATTTTACCTACGCGTAAACTTTTTGAAAAAGTCTTAAAATAAATGACATCCCTTTCATTAAAAAACTAATACCGGTAACGTAATTTTCTTTAAGTAGGTGCAGTAGTTCTTACTACACCTTCTTGTAAAAAATAGAATTTCGTTAAGTTGTTTTTGATGAAGGGCTCCAGAGGAGAAATTCTCGTCAAATGCATTGCGACTACTTTGCAATTACGATTACATTATTGCGTCAAAGTCGTGTTTGTAAATTTGGTTGGCCGAACACCCTCGGCTAAATCCTAAGCTAAAAGAATAAAAAATGAGACCGCCCACAGGGAATCAAAACTAACCAGCCAACGTGGATCAGTGGACACCCATTTTTGAGAAAGGTTAGTAAGTAAGTAGGTATACGATATCCATCCAGAAGTTGCTTGGAACGATTTTGAAATCTAAAAATGCGGGATTTTTTTATGTATAGGTATATCAGAATTCCAATCGGTCCCAGATAAGTGGTTTCTCGGTGGAATCTTGGAAATTCTAGCCGTTATGGGATATACCTACAGAGAGAAATGAAGGAAATCATAATTTTTTTTTTTTTTATCCAGTTTTATTTACAATCTGTCCTAGAACATTAAGTAAATGTAATAGCAACAATAATGCTTTAACACAATAATGCATTAATCATAAATTATAATTGCAATTATAAATCTAATTTTTGTTTCAATAATTTCACGGCACGAGTGATGATTTTAAGCAAATTATTGAAACAAAAATTCGATTTTTACGCCAATACTGAATTCTACTTTATTTATTTTTTCCGGTTTCCCAAATTGAAAAATAATACACGAGGACATGAGTAGACGCAGAATTGTTCAAGCTCCACCCTGTATTGTTCATTCGACTAAATACATTAATTTCACAATCACATTTAGTTTACACTCTGCACTTTCAAAACTGCACAGCAAATATTAATTTGTTAGGCAATGTAGGTACAACGACAAATTTTTTTAGGTCGAACGGGAAAGGACCCTTTCTTATAAATTTTGATCTGTTGAATCTAAAACGATAACAATTTTCAGAAATGTTATGATTAAGAAACGATTTCCAGGCTATAATTAACTTTTGTTGTGGTAGTCCAATCTTGAAAATTCCGACCGTTTTAGCCTTTCCCGTTCGATCTAAAAAAATTTTTCGTTTTGCTTAATACTTGCTGTCGACATTTCAAGATCCGAAGTTATGGGCAAAAAAACGATTTGCAAAGAAAAAGCAAAGGGTTTTGATGTAAAGGTCCATTTAGTCTTAAAATTATGTAAAAGAAAGTAATTTCGTGGTCGATTTAAAAATTTGCGATTGCAGTGAAATACCTAGTCATTCCTTGTATTGTATTATTAAGATTAAGATAATGAAGGCACGAGGTCAGGCAACCTTTATCAGTTTCTAGATATTGCAGTTAAAAGATTACGAAGGTGCGTAATTCATTTGCGAATGATTCGCCAGTAAGTGCGGTTGTATGTATATGGGCTTCGTTCGTATGAAAAGTGTTTGAATTCCACGTTCAAAGGGTGAGTTTCTTTAGTTTTTTTACCAAATTGGGTGATGCATCGGGAAGTTTTCATTCTTTTCTACAAATAAATAAATCAAAAACTTGGTTTAATACCACCCAATCCCTATTACTAAAAACTAGACACGAAGACATTTTCACATGGGATCAAGTGGGATGGTGATTCCCTTACAAAATTTAAGAGGCAAATGGAGTCGCGTGATACCTACGTTACTTAATTCCGTTCTCAAGCCCTACCTTTAGTTTTGACTTCCGCTGCATTGGTTCAATAAAAAATGGATTATTAAATTTTATATTATCAGGATTTTAGCTATCGCGATATTTAAATGAGTTTCCAGTGATGAGAGGTAGCCATTGAAATTTTTTTAGGGGTTTAGTCACTTTTTCTTGGGTTTGTTTATTCCCCATCAACATCGCGCGATGGAAACGTAAAAACTTAAGATCATCTGGCATCTTTCCGTTGCCCCAATTAGTATAATAAATATTTTTTGCAATAAGGTAATAGCCCAGTCAAACGGTAATAGTAGGTGGAAAGTTCTGGTGTGATTGTTTTTAGAGGTTTATATAATGTTTTGTGGTATGCTCAACACGAATCTGAAGTTGTCCAACAAAAGTGGTCCCCGCAACTATTTAGTGATTTCGAACTTATTAACTTGCAGAAGTGGTTCTGCTGTAAAATAAAAATGAGAGAATTACCTACAATTTATGTCTTTTAACGTTTGTATGTAAGTACGTCGTATACAAGCATCAACACTTCACTATGGACTGAACAGAAAGGCAGGTCTAGAGTTAGCATATAATTTTGCAAAAAGCACTAAAATTGAATACTTACCCCAAATGTCTGGGGTCTGGGGTTTAGTGAAAAGAGTAGGTACGACTTGCTTAAAGTACAAATTGCAGGACAAACTTTACAGGAGAATATCTTTTAGTCAAGTTAGAGGTATTTGTATTTATTTAGTTCCACCATCCATAAAAAAATTCAGAATTGTGTGAGAGTCACTCAGTTTGAAAGACAAAGCATCGGTTTTTTAATTTGTTTATTTAATTATTTGATAATCAGGTTTGTCATATTGTTTTGTAATCAAAAGAGGAGACCAAATACGGATTTTCAAAAAGATCGGATGAATTTTACTTAGTAATAGCCAATTGTTAATTTTCGGTATTACTTTTTTATATTTTTCCATAACAAACAATAACATTTGAAAATGAACGTTCCAACTGTATATCTTATAGAAAATTCGATTCTAAACAAATTCATTTCTCTTCGCTTTTTTCTTTCTTCTGCAGATTATTTTATATAAGTAGACTACACTTGGTTTCGTTGAGTGAAGTGACAACATCCAGCCCAACCCGATTTCGGAAACCAAACTGCTTTGGTGAAATTATATCGTTTGAATTAATAAAGTTTAAAAGTCTAGTGTGATACACCTTTTCAAAGATTATAGAGAATACAGAAACAATAGTTATACCTCTGTATAGTTAACTAACGCTTCCGTATTCCCGTATAGGAACCATCAACCATTAGCATGTTCTTTAACAATTCCGGCAACTTCTTCACTGTGAGTGACATATTAGGTATATGTGTATGTACGAGGATTGGACTAATGGTATCAATAACAGTTACAAGTATTGAACATAATTTTATCGAATCCCCCCGATTTCTTGACTTGACTAATATTAATTCATTTTTAAAATCTCTTTTCCGTATAAATGCTTACTGTCGACGAAAAAAGGTTGTGCACTTGAGTTTAAAGCTTAATAAAAAAAATTGGGACGATTTAATGGGATTTTAAGAGTTAACTCTTTACAAATACACCTCCTTCACAGCATGCCTATCCCGAAACCAACGTTTAACCACAATTCACATAAAGATAGAACTTCAGATTTATGAAATCATCCCTTTGCAGTTTCAAAACCCCACTAATTCGGTATAATACTTAATTTAGAGACAATGTATGTACAGTAGTACAGTTCCTATTTCACCAAAACGACTTGCGTGGTTACGATCCTAAAACAACTTTTTGTTGTACATTATGCTGTGTAGAATCCAAAACGAGCAGAATTTTCAGTATCAAAAATTACCTATTATTCAGAACCGATTTCCACAGAAAAATTAAACGGCTATAATTATCTTTTGTGGTGGTCCAATCTTAAAAATTCTGCACGGTTTAGATTCTACAACACACCAAAACTCCTTTCATTCATCAGAAGTTATGGTCAAAAAACCAATTTGCAAAGAAAAGTAAAGGGCTAGGATGTATTGATTCATTTAAGCTTAAAATTCTGTAAAAGAATGTCCTTTCATGATCGATTTAAAATTTCTAGATTTGCGGTGAAATACCTAGTCATTCCTTGTATGTATATTAGGCTAAGATAATGAAGGCACGAGGTCAGGTAACCTTCATCTGTTTCTAGATATTGCAGTTAAAAGATTACGAATGTGCGTAATTCATTTGCGAGTGATTCGCCAGTAAATGCGGTTGTATCTGTGTGCTTCGTATGCAACGTCTTTGTATTTTACGTTCAAAGTGTGGGTTCTTTAGCTTTTATGACAGATTGAGTGACGCATCGAGAAGTTTTCATTCTTTACTACAAATAAATAAATCAAAATACCTGGTTTAATACCATCCAAACTAGACACCAAGACATTTTCACGTGAGATCAAGTGGGATGGTGACTCCCTTACAAAATTTAGAGGCGTCGTGTTAATTCCGTTCTCTAACAAGTCCTACCTTTAGTTTTGATTTCGGCTGCATTGGTACAATAAAAAATGGATTATTACATTTTACATTATCAGGATTTTAGCTATCGCGATATTAAATGAGTTTCCAGTGATGTGAGGTAGCCATTCAAATTTAGGGGGTGGTGTTTGTCACAGATAGCTTTAGTTTACAGAGTGACCCGCATAATGCTTTTTTAGAGGTTGTTCTATACTACCTTAAAGTATTTACCTTACGAATTAGGAAAACTGCAGGAAAACTTAATTCGAGTAGTTTGTTTATTTCCCATCAACATCGCGCGACGGAAACGAAAAAACTTAAGATCATCTGGCATCTTTCCGTTGCCCCAATTAGTGTAATAAATATTTTTTGCAATAGGTAATAGTCCTGCAGTCTAACGGTAATAGGAGGTGGAAAGTTCTGGTGTGGTTGTTTTTAGAGATCAAATGTATTTTGGTATGCTCAACACGAATCTGAAGTTGTCCAACAAAAGTGTTCCCCGCAACTATTTAGTGATTTCGAACTTATTAACTTGCAAAAGTGGTTCTGTTGTAAAATAACATTTTTATGCACGTCGTATGGCTAATTATTACATTCAAGCATCAAAACTTCACTATGGATTGAACACAAAGGCAGGTCTAAAGTTAGCATATAATTATGCAAAAAGCACTAAAATTGAAATGTCTGGGATAAAGGCGAGAGTGTAACAAAAGATTGGTTGTGAGGAAGATCTTTGCAAAGACAGTAGCTCGGACTTAAAAAACTTTACAGGAGAATATCTTTTAGTCAAGTTAGAGGTATTTGTATTTATTTAGCATATGGATACAGAGTGCAATGAAAATTGCCAATAACCATATGAACCAAGGCTCGTGCGTGGTCGATCATCGAGTATATACTTAGCATATGTAACGAGTGATTTTATTTTGGGCAGAATTTTGTTTTGAAAAATTTTTGTTTTTGTCATTTTGGCGTAAAGCAGCGTGTAAATTTAGGTGGTTGTCCCATTTAGAATTTTGAAATTATTTAAATTAGGCCGGTGTAGTTCCATAACGAATCGCCGGAATCGAGGCCACCTCCGAGTCAAAATTATCCTGTAGAACAGACATTGCAGTTCTAAAGTTATATCGCTATTATATCAAGATCATCACCATCGCCAATCGAGAATTGTATGAGGTCAGTTAAGTTATTTTGCCATAAAATTAGGAACTACGCCTTTATAATCTTTGTAGTAAAATCAAATCATTTTAATATAAAGTCAAAAAACCAGATTATAAAGGGGTTGTGTACCAATCTCATTGGGTGCTCGTATATACCAAATGTAACAGCGTTCAGTGAAGGATTTATTATTCAATGGTAATAGTCAGTCTGCGGCTCACGCAGTAGAATTTCTCCTGTTATCTCAGTTACCTAATGGCCATTTCCCTGTAAAGTAGAAAAATTAAAATTTGTATAAATTAGGTAGTCATTTTTGTATTTTGCAGAAATTTCATTCATTCAAATTTTTTGTAATTTAGTACTACAGACCTCTGTCCAATTTGTGTCCCTGTATTTTTTTGAACTTTCAATATAATCAAACGAAAAGCCCTTCTGTGGTTCTTATTGTGTTGGTTAGTACCAATCAATCACCAGTCAAGGCTGAAGAAAGAATTATAGGTGTGGAAGGTAACTAGAGCAGTTTGATAACACAGTTGCAGTGTCACGTCATCACCAATTAGGCTAGCCGGAGCACCCACATTATTTTTTTTATACTCAGTTTGAGTTGGAACTTCGATTTACATTTTTAGGAGTCAATATAAAGGAACCCGTTCCAACCTAAAGTTGTTGAAAGTGTTTTGCAAGGAAAACACTATTCTAGAGGAGTGAGAGGTATGAGAATAATAGCAGAGGCTCTGCAACGATTACAGTTTAACAATTTTTCCATAAAAATGACAAAGACAAATACAAAATTCTTTATTCTTTTTCCCACGTAGAACAATTAAGAGTTTTGTGATGTAAAAGACTCTGCATATGCACATAGGATTGTTGAAAACATAGTCAGTCTCAGGCGTGAATTCAATGCCAACTTTGCTCCTTAGTACCATTGTATATACATCTTATACAATGTTAGTACATACGTGGCTTTTGCTGATTTATTAATTAGGTAGTCAGTGTGATTGCTCCAACTTAAATGGTCGTCTACATAAATTCCTAGAACCTGAACACATTTTCCTGATGTAAAGCTTAGGGTTAGAGGAAAACATATTACTTGCATTTTTTCCTTTATTTAGGTTTAAAGTATGGGGCGCAAACCAATCATGAGCAAGTTGCAACGGGTTATGGCTCTTGGGAGTGTTGTGGTCTTCATCAGTGACTATTAAAGATGTGTCGTCGACATAAGCAATGCGTTAGTTTGGCTGAATATATTGAAAACAGTCAATTTATATAAATGATGAAAAATAGAGGCTTGTTGTGTGGTCAGCAATAGGTACCACATCGCTTTCTGTCCTGAAGGCATGGTATGAAAAAAGTTTTTGCGAGGCCTCTAATACTGCCATACATCTCTAATTTATTAAGTAATGTATTGAAAGAAACACAAGTCGCATAAAGATGCCTTTCCCTTTTCAAAAGAATTAATTATAATTGATAAGGTTTTAACCTTATCGTTTTAGAATAATCTCCAAGACTGTTGAAAATATAGGAATAATGTTAAAGTCGTAAATTTCGCCTTTTTTAAATAACTGTACAACACCTTGTTGCCTTCTGTAAAGCATACATTAAAAACAGTCTCCAAATATTCACATTTGGTAATCGGATGCAAGAAAAAGTTTTAAAGATTTTAATTGTTCAATTATTGCAGAAGATTTGGGGTCTGCTTTAGGCAAGTTTTCAGTCATTTGGCAGATCGTGTTAAATTTTCGGTAGAAGAGTTGCACTTGTTGTTGTTTCGAAACTAACTAATCTCTAAGCATCTTTAAACCTTATAATCTGAATTGTTTACAAATTTGTCATCAGTTTTTTTTTCATTATTAATTTCCCTGCGGTACTCTTTTGCAAAAGCCTTGTATACATTGTAGGACTTATTTACATCACACTGTTTTAATACGATCGAGGGTGTTTCGCATGTCATTTAATTGTTGAATCGTCCATTTAAAATTAGTCATAATGCTAATAATGAAAGTGTTAATAACTTTGTATTTGGCGGGTATTCAAGGCAGGCTTAATTGCCAATTTAAAGTCTTACACTGGAAGTGAAATGTTTTGGAGACTTGATGTTGCTGTTGTCACTTCACTCAACGAAACTAAGCGTTTTCTATGTAAAAAACCCGCTGAATCCGAAAATCATACTGCCCCTAGGCGTACCCGGAACATTTTGTTATAATCAAAAAAGGAAGAAAACATGATGTCGGTTTTGTTTGCATTTGACTTCAATTATCTCATTAACTATTACCTACTCCGAGAGAAAAAAATGAAGAGAAATGATTTTTTTTAGAATTGCATTTCCAATAAGATACAGTTGGAACGTTCATTTTCAAATGTTATTGTTACGGAAAAATATAAAAAAGTAATCCCAAGTAATTACAAGACAATATGACAGACCTGATCACCGTAGGTTGCATAGTCATCGATTAATTAAATAAATAAATTGAAAAAACGATGCTTTGTCTTTCAATTTTTTTACAGATGGTGGAACTCTAAAACAACCCTTTTTAAAATTTGTCTCGTTGATTCTTGCACGATGGACTCTGGAATTTTTTTTCAAAATCCGAAGAATTTTTTTAGCTTAACAAATGGAGTAATTTCCGAAATATAACAAGTACTGTAACTCTATAATAGGCTCTGGGAAAGACGTACATTAAAAAAAATCGATGAATAGTTCACGTGAAATCAGCTTTTGATTTTTGGAGCTGGTTTTCGAGACACCCAAAAATGAGTTTGCAAATCGTGTCGCACCGACCGATTCTTTAAAACTTTAACTTTTTTATGCTTTTGTATTTGATTAAAATGAATGATTTTTTTTTAAATCAGAGTGCCAAGAGCCTATTATAGAGTTATCTTTCTTGTTATATTTTGGGAGTTTGTTACTTAACTAAAAAAAATCCACAGTCTGCCGATTTGCAAGAATCATTGGGGCACTTTTTGGAAAGGGTTGTTTTAGAGTTCCACCATCTGTAAAAAAATTGAAAAACAAACATCGTTTTTTTAATTGGTTTATTTAATTAATATATGATACAACGTACGGTGATCAGGTTTGTCATATTGTTTTGCAATCAAAAGAAGTGACCAAATACGGATTTTCAAAAAGATCCGATGAATTTTACTTAGTAGGTAATAACCAATTGTTAATTTTCGAGATTACTTTTCTATACTTTTCCTTAACAAACAATAACATTGGAAAAAGAACGTTCCATTAGCAACTGTATATTATAGAAAATTCGATTCTAAACAAATTCATTTCTCTTCGTTTTTTGTTTATAACAATATGTTCTGGGAGGTTCAGGGCAGGGAGACTATGATTTTCGGATTCAGCGGATTTTTACGTAGACGACACTTGGTTTCGATGAGTGAAGTGACAACATCCAGTCCAAATCGTTTTCGGAAACTAAACTGCTTTGGTGAAATTATATCGTTTGCATTTATAAACTTTAAAGGTCTAGTGTGATACACCTTTTCAAAGATTTTGGATAATACAGAAACAATAGTTATACCTCTTTAGTTAACTATCGCTTCCGTATTCCCTTTCTTATGTATAGGAACCATTAGCATGTTCTTCAACAATTCCGGAAAAACTCCTTCACGGAGTGACATATTGCAGTTACAAGTATTGAGCATGGAATTTCATCAAATCCCGCCGATTCTAATATGGTCCGTACGAAACTAAAAGCATTACTTTATAAATTTATTAAATTTGAATGAAGCCGTCCACCCAAGGTTTTGTATTGGATTGAATTATAAAATAATCATCGTTTTCCAGTTGTCTAGAAATTTGTGTGGGTAACCTTTTGTCTTAGCGTTAATATCATTTTTAATTATTTCCCATACAGCTCTACTTTTGTTAGCATTTCTGGCATAGAGGTCACTGTCAGTCAGCAATACTAATTTTATTGTGATGAATTTTCAATTTACGTTTATATAGGTAAAGAGAGTAAGCCATGATCATTTGATGACTTTAACCTGTGATATAAGTCCCTCAAATCTTGACGGCTTTTGACAATAGCCGAAGTGATCCATGGTTTCCTTTTACACACAGCCTCCTTTTGCTTCACAACAATCTTCGGGAACGCAACATCAATGATCTCTTGAAATCTGCAAAAGAAACTATTAAATGTGCTATTGGTACCTTTACATTGAAAAATAGCATCCTATTTCTCCATTGATATCAATTGTTTAAATTGACTAATATTAATTCTATTTCTATTAATAAAATTGATGCATAGCAGTCACCAAACACCAGATACCGCAAATGGAATAACTTGTTCATTTTTTGGGTTGGCTTGAACTGTAAAGGTAAATTCGTATTTCTTTTAATCACATTATAAATATTACTTGTTCAGTATTTTTGTGATAGACGACTTGCCTGCAATACATCCCACTTAAAGAGCTGGCAGACTGTCAGATTGAACTAGGAAGGCAGGTGACGATCATAATGATCCCTTGGTAATTGATAAAAACTGTGTTTGAACTTGAATTTCGATCAATATCATTTTTGAGAAACTTTTAAACCTTGTGCAAACGCCCTGTAAGACCCCCTAGGGTCGAGGTTCTAAAGGTTGTGGAGAACATTCAACGCTGTTAGAGAAAAAACGTTTGGTGACATTATAAAGTTTCTTTAATACTTCTAAAAACAAAAAAAAGGCTTTTAAAAATCCTCAAAAGGTATTTACTTTCTTAAAGATCATCAAAGAGTGACGTATAGGTTTTTAATTGCTTGTAAAGGCAAGTTTGAAAAAGGCTCCTTTTGACGACGTTTTATTGAACATCAATGAAACCTCTTGAAGGCTTGGTAGCTAGAAGGCTTTTGAAGAAACACCTCATTATCTCCTGTTATCTATTGTGGAGTCTGATTTCAAATTTTAAAAGGACCAGTACCGTTAGCGTATATAAAAGCTGTATTTCAAGTGATTTAACTAAGTTAAAGCATTGAATAAAAACACTATTTGCACCCCACTACTGACCAAGTGAACAGAAATCACTATTATCTGATTGCGGGAAAAGTTGGTACAGTTAAATCACTTCAATTAACATAACATCAGAACACTGGAATCATAACCTCCCAGGCTATTTGTTTATTTTTTATCGGACATATAAGACCTGTTTATGAGTAGTATACCTGTCGAATACCCTCTGAATCAGTTTCCTATACAAATAAAGTGTCGCATATTTAATAATACTAATAATAATGTTTATTTACGGAAAAATCTCTTTATACAAAGTTAGACATTAAATATTAACAAGAACTCTTAATATGAATTCTAAATGAATTGAATGAGCAAGATTTAAACAATATTACCGCTAAAAAACTATAATAAACACCAAACTGTCAGAAGTCGTGTTTTCTTCAAGTGATTTAACTGAACTGATTTTGGTGAAACTGAATGGGATTTATAAATCACAAAATCACCAGAAACGAATACGCCTAAAAGACACCGTTCGAAAGAATTTGCACGTGACACAATTGGGGGTTACTGTATCTTAGAGAAGGAAAGAGTAGGTCTAAGCTGTTTATAATCGAGATAATAATCTTCGATGTCAGCAATGTTAGTCGGTATCATGGTGTGTCTATTATACATGTATACACCCAGTGTATATTTTCCAACTACCATTGTGCTAATATGTAATTTACGACATGCCAGGTGTTAACTAATATCCATGTGCTTGTAGAAGTCTACAATGTCTCAGGTTTAGACCACGTTTACTCAGTTACAGTGTGCACAGGGGTGTACCTATGTAAAACCTCGACTTCCGTGAAGTAGGGCATGCAATGCTAGGTGTATTTAGTTTAGGGTGACTCGTAACATTCGCGAATGCGTGTGCCTTGTTGTATGTAACTCATATCTTCCTACCGTGAGAGGGAGCTCGGTCGCTAGAATAGAAAGGTATTCTAGAGCCCTCGAACCTCCAAATTTAGGGCCGATTTCTTGACTTGACTAATATTAATTCTATTTTTAAAATCTCTTTTCCGTAAATGCTTACTGTCGACGCAAAACGTTTGTGCATTAGAGTTTAAAGCTTTATAAAAAAAATTAGCATTGGGTCGATTTTAATGGGACTTGTACCAAATTATTTAATTTTATTTAAATGTTGCAATAATAGGTATACTGTTCATGTACCACGTTCTGGACCAAGAGTGACCTATTACTAATTGATTTCAAAATTAATTTTAACTCTTAGAAATACACCTCCTTTTCACAGCATGCCTATCCCGAAACAACGTTTAACCACGATTCACATAAAGGTAGAACTTCAGATTTATAAAACCCTCTCTTTGATTCCTTTACGGCTTCACATTTAGTTTACCAAACCTTTTGCAGTTTGAAAACCCCACAGTAAACGCTAATTTGTTAATACTTAATTTAGAGACAATGTACAGTAGTACAGTTCCTATTTCACCAAAAAAAGACTTATGTGATTACGACCGTAAAACAACTTTTTGTTGTACATTATGCTGTGTAGAATCCAAAACGATCAGAATTTTCAGGATTGAACAATTACATCAAAAGTTATTATTCAGAACCGATTTCCACAGAAAAAGTAAGCTGCTATAATTAACTTTTGTGGTGGAAGTCCAATCTTAAAACTTCTGATCGTTTTAGATTCTACAGACCAAAATTTACAAGAAAGAGTCCTTTCAATCATCAGAAGTTATGGGCAGAACACCGATTTGCAAAGAAAAAGCAAAGGGCCGTGAAGTAATTGTCCATTGGCTTAAAATTGTGTAAAAGAATGTCCTTTCGTGGTCCATTTAAAATTTGTAGATTGCTGTGAAATACCTAGTCATTCCCTGTATTGTACTTATGTAAGGATAAGATAATTGTGGTTCATACATCTATTTCTGTTTATAGATACTGCAGTTAAAAGATTACGTAGGTGCGTAATTCATTTGCGAATGAAACGCCAGCAAGTGCGGTTGTATGTGCTTCTTTCCTATGAAACCGTGTTTGTATTCCATGTTTAAAGGGTGAGTTTCTTGAACTTTATGAAAGATTGGGTGGCGTATCGAGAAATTTTCACTCTTTCCTTAAAATAAATAAATCAAAATACATAGGTTAATACTGCCCAATGCATTAGTATTTTAGTAGAAACTGGACATGAAGGCATTTTTGATATTAGTATCAAAAACATGGATTTCTTTACAAAATGTAGTGGCATATGGAGCCGCGTGATACGTCCCTTATCAATTCTCTAAGAAAGCCTACCTTTAGTTTTGATTTCCGCTGCAGTGGTCCAATAAAAAATAGAATCATTACATTTGTAATTTATTTAATTGTTATAAATGAAACATTAGGATCTAACCATTTGGTTATCAATTTTGAAATAAATGTAGACCCCCAAATCCATATATTTTACTCACAAGACCTGGAATGTTAGGAAAGCTAACTGGAGCAAATATCAAGAGCTCCTAATACTCGTAACAATTCCTTCATTAAATTAATCTGCAAGCAATGGCAATGGAACAGTGAATGTTAGTGGTTCTCGAAAGGATAAATCAAATCCAAATTTAAACAATTATTCAAGCAATCCGATGCTAATACTAAACGCATCATTAAACAAACTAAAATGGCCAATTAAAGACGGTATGTTCAACATTTAAATAAAAGTGTTCCAATCTCAAATGTGTGGGAAGAAATAGCCAAATTTAAAAATAGAAGGGAGTGCAATTGCACAAGAATAAATAATAATAGTACATGTCTTTAATAGGTATCTAGGTTAAATACACAGAAACTGTACAGAGGGTGAGATTCAGTAATGGAATGAAACATACAATTTCTGCTCTTCATCTAACCCATGTGATTCCGTTCATTAATAGAAAAAAAATATATTTAGAAAAAATAAACCTCAATATCAATTATAAAATATCATTTAGAAGAGTGTTCCTGCAATAACTTCGACATGGTGTCTAATCGAACTACTGATGTTGTAGATGGATGATCTTATATACATAGCTGTGGAGTGCGAAATAGATGTAAACAAACCTTTGTTTCTCAAATTTAACTCCCACTTTTGTCAATAATAAAAAAGATTATGACATTGATCCAAATAACAACCACTTTTCCTCCTTAAAACGTTCACAAGGAAAGAATTGGAAAATGCAATGAACTCTTGAAATTTATATTCCAATCCTGGGTTAGACGGCATTCATTACATCCAAATTCTTCAGTTGCTAGAAATAATGGAAGTAAACTTACTTTACAGTTTTTGATTGAAAGTATCCTGGCCTCTTTAAAAATTATGTTGTTCAGCCTATCTTAAAATGCAATAAACCTACAGGGAAAGTTAAACATTTTGAAAAATTAATAAAAAGACGTTTAGGGTATACAGTTACAAAGTTCCTACTCGATTCTCAAAATCGTTTTAAACGTGGTAGGGCTCCAACTGATAGCACTGCTCAATTGGTTATTGATATAATGATAGCTTTTTCAAAGCGGAATCAGTTTCAGCACTATTTTTAGACAAACTACGGAATTTTAGACTTGAGATATAAAGATTTTGCAATATGCAGATGATATTTTCGTATATACAGAAGCCAAAATGCACCTGAGCACCTATCTTGATATTGCATTTAGTCAGTTTTCGAAATGGCCGTTTAGAAACAATGTAAATATATCTCGTACAAAATATGAATTACATACACTCGTCATAGAACATTTCTAATTGTAATTTACTAAAATCGAAATTTATAAATTCATCGCGTAGAGTAATAGGCGTGCGCCAAAAGAAAATTGTTAATGTAGGGATTACATTCCCGATTTGATAGTGCCTTGAAAAACTTTAGTGCCATGTATTCATAACCTTTTTGAGTTTGGCTTAGTCTTTATTTCGGGAATCGGTTTTATAATCGCGATAAAAAGCTTGTTGCTGACAATTGAAAACGTTCTTTCTTGCAAAACCTCAAACACGATACCATAAATAAACAGGGTAACTTTAAAATTTAGATAGGTAAAGGTACACGTACACCTACAGTCCTCTCTATAACCAAGCTTCGCAATGAGCCGTATTGCCTCACACGACACCTTGTCACATAACCTACGCTGGACAAACAGATTTTTGCTTAATTTTGAATTTTGGAAATTGGAATATATTCAATACGAATGGTAGAATCCAAAACGTCTCGTATTTTGTCGATTTTCATTCCGAGGTCGACCCCATGATCAAAGAAGAGGGTTGGTTGTTATACCTAAATTTTGCTAAATTGTTATACTTAATTAACAGGACCAATTTAAGTATTCGGAATTATGAGTATTAAGCATTGGAAAACGTGGAAATTGTTACGTAATTGGCTTTCACCACAAAGAAAAAAGGAATTTCCGAATCTGGCGTTTGCAATATTAGCTAATGTATTTTTTTTTCACTAGCCGCCGCCCTGTTTTGTAAAAGAAGATGTACCGTGGTCGAAACTATTTTGGGGATGCAGTATACAAAAGTCGGATTGGAAACCTACTACGTGAATCTACTTGGGAGTTGTGAGAGGGGAAACCACTGACCACCATTTTCAAGCGGTCGGAGATTGGAAAATAACTCCAACCGGCTGCAACCGAAACGAATTTCACCAGTGATAAAGGTACTATTTTGTTTATTATTTGCGTCTTTCTGCGAATGATTGTTCATTTTTTTAATACTGTTTCGACATAAAGATGAATAGGACAAAGTCAAACATGAGTAGGTACAAACATACAATAAAGCAAACACAGAACACAGATAAAACCACAAAATTTACAACCCCTTTAATCGAATACTGCAACGTAGGTAGGAGCCAATTTTCATAAAACTTACGAATTTCTAATACGGGACGAGATTTTACTTATACTTGGCAACTGAGGGGTTGCTTGTAGTTCTTTTTAATTTAATTGATTAAGGAAATATAAATATTTGACTTACCACAAAATTTTCAACCCCTTCAATCGAATACTGCAACGTAGGTAGGAGCCAATTTTCAAAAAACTTACGAATTTCTAATACGGGACGAGACTTTACTTATACTTGGCAACTGAGGGGTTGCTTGTAGTTCTTTTTAATTTAATTCATTAAGGAAATATAAATATTTGACTTACCACAAAATTTCCAACCCCTTCAATCGAATACTGCAACGTAGGTAGGAGCCAATTTTCATAAAACTTACGAATTTCTAATACGGGACGAGACTTTACTTATACTTGGCAACTGAGGGGTTGCTTGTAGTTCTTTTTAATTTAATTCATTAAGGAAATATAAATATTTGACTTACCACAAAATTTCCAACCCCTTCAATCGAATACTGCAACGTAGGTAGGAGCCAATTTTCATAAAACTTACGAATTTCTAATACGGGACGAGACTTTACTTATACTTGGCAACTGAGGGGTTGCTTGTAGTTTTTTTAATTTAATTCATTAAGGAAATATAAATATTTGACTTACCACAAAATTTCCAACACCTTCAATCGAATACTGCAACGTAGGTAGGAGCCAATTTTCATAAAACTTACGAATTTCTAGTACGGGACGAGATTTGACTTATACTTGCAACTGGAGGGTTGCTTGTAGACCTTTTTAATTTAATTGATTAAGGAAATAAATATTTGACTTACCACAAAATTTCCAACCCCTTCAATCGAATACTGCAACGTAGGTAGGAGCCAATTTTCATAAAACTTACGAATTTCTAATACGGGACGAGACTTTACTTATACTTGGCAACTGAGGGGTTGCTTGTAGTTTTTTTTAATTTAATTGATTAAGGAAATATGAATATTTGACTTACCACAAAATTTACAACCCCTTCAATCGAATACTGCAACGTAGGTAGGAGCCAATTTTCATAAAACTTACGAATTTCTAATACGGGACGAGATTATACTTATACTTGGCAACTGAGGAGTTGCTTCAGTTGCTTGTAGTTCTTTTTAATTTAATTGATTAAGGAAATATAAATATTTGATTTACCACAAAATTTACAACCCCTTCAATCGAATACTGCAACGTAGGTAGGAGCCAATTTTCATAAAACTTACGAATTTCTAATACGGGACGAGATTATACTTATACTTGGCAACTGAGGAGTTTCTTCAGTTGCTTGTAGTTCTTTTTAATTTAATTGATTAAGGAAATATAAATATTTGACTTACCACAAAATTTTCAACCCCTTCAATCGAATACTGCAACGTAGGTAGGAGCCAATTTTCATAAAACTTACGAATTTCTAATATGGGACGAGACTTTACTTATACTTGGCAACTGGAGGGTTGCTTGTAGTTCTTTTTAATTTAATTTGATTAAGGAAATATAAATATTTGATTTACCACAAAATTTCCAACCCCTTCAATCGAATACTGCAACGTAGGTAGGAGCCAATTTTCATAAAACTTACGAATTTCTAATATGGGACGAGACTTTACTTACACTTGGCAACTGAGGGGTTCCTTGTAGTTCTTTTTAATTTAATTCATTAAGGAAATATAAATATTTGACTTACCACAAAATTTCCTACCCCTTCAATCGAATACTGCAACGTAGGTAGGAGCCAATTTTCATAAAACTTACGAATTTCTAATACGGGACGAGACTTTGCTTATACTTGGCAACTGAGGGGTTGCTTGTAGTTTTTTTTAATTTAATTGATTAAGGAAATATAAATATTTGACTTACCACAAAATTTCCAACCCCTTCAATCGAATACTGCAACGTAGGTAGGAGCCAATTTTCATAAAACTTACGAATTTCTAATACGGGACGAGACTTTACTTATACTTGGCAACTGAGGGGTTGCTTGTAGTTTTTTTAATTTAATTCATTAAGGAAATATAAATATTTGACTTACCACAAAATTTCCAACACCTTCAATCGAATACTGCAACGTAGGTAGGAGCCAATTTTCATAAAACTTACGAATTTCTAATACGGGACGAGACTTTACTTATACTTGGCAATTGAGGGGTTGCTTGTAGTTCTTTTTAATTTAATTCATTAAGGAAATATAAATATTTGATTTACCACAAAATTTACAACCCCTTCAATCGAATACTGCAACGTAGGTAGGAGCCAATTTTCATAAAACTTACGAATTTCTAATACGGGACGAGACTTTACTTATACTTGGCAACTGAGGGGTTGCTTGTAGTTTTTTTTAATTTAATTGATTAAGGAAATATAAATATTTGACTTACCACAAAATTTCCAACCCCTTCAATCGAATACTGCAACGTAGGTAGGAGCCAATTTTCATAAAACTTACGAATTTCTAATACGGGACGAGACTTTACTTATACTTGGCAACTGAGGGGTTGCTTGTAGTTTTTTTAATTTAATTCATTAAGGAAATATAAATATTTGACTTACCACAAAATTTCCAACACCTTCAATCGAATACTGCAACGTAGGTAGGAGCCAATTTTCATAAAACTTACGAATTTCTAGTACGGGACGAGATTTGACTTATACTTGCAACTGGAGGGTTGCTTGTAGACCTTTTTAATTTAATTGATTAAGGAAATAAATATTTGACTTACCACAAAATTTCCAACCCCTTCAATCGAATACTGCAACGTAGGTAGGAGCCAATTTTCATAAAACTTACGAATTTCTAATACGGGACGAGATTTACTTATACTTGGCAACTGTAGGGTTGCTTGTAGATCTTTTTAATTTAATTGATTAAGGAAATATAAATATTTGACTTACCACAAAATTTCCAACCCCTTCAATCGAATACTGCAACGTAGGTAGGAGCGAATTTTCATAAAACTTACGAATTTCTAATACGGGACGAGATTTTACTTATACTTGGCAACTGAAGGGTTGTTTGTAGATCTTTTTAATTTAATCGATTAAGGTAATATAAATTTTTGACTTACCACAAAATTTACAACCCCTTCAATCGAATACTGCAACGTAGGTAGGAGCGAATTTTCATAAAACGTACGAATTTCTAATACGGGACGAGATTTTACTTATACTTGGCAACTGAAGGGTTGTTTGTAGATCTTTATAATTTAATTGATTAAGGAAATATAAATTTTTGACTCACCACAAAATTTACAACCCCTTCAATCGAATACTGCAACGTAGGTAGGAGCGAATTTTCATAAAACTTACGAATTTCTAATACGGGGCGAAATTTTACTTATACTTTGCAACTGAAGGGTTGTTTGTAGATCTTTATAATTTAATTGATTAAGGAAATATAAATTTTTGACTCACCACAAAATTTACAACCCCTTCAATCGAATACTGCAACGTAGGTAGGAGCGAATTTTCATAAAACTTACGAATTTCCAATACGGGACGAGATTTTACTTATACTTGGCAACTGAGGGGTTGCTTGTAGTTCTTTTTAATTTAATTCATTAAGGTAATATAAATTTTTGACTCACCACAAAATTTACATCCCCTTCAATCGAATATTGCAACGTAGGTAGGAGCGAATTTTCATAAAACTTACGAATTTCTAATACGGGGCGAAATTTTACTTATACTTTGCAACTGAAGGGTTGTTTGTAGATCTTTATAATTTAATTGATTAAGGAAATATAAATTTTTGACTCACCACAAAATTTACATCCCCTTCAATCGAATACTGCAACGTAGGTAGGAGCGAATTTTCATAAAACTTACGAATTTCTAATACGGGACGAAATTGTACCTATACTTGGCAACTGAAGGGTTGTTTGTAGATCTTTTTAATTTAATCCATTTAGGAAATGTAAATTTTTGACTTACCACAAAATTTACAACCCCTTCAATCGAATATTGCAACGTAGGTAGGAGCGAATTTTCATAAAACTTACGAATTTCTAATACGGGACGAGATTTTACTTATACTTGGCAACTGAGGGGTTGCTTGAAGATCTTTTTAATTTAATTCATTAAGGTAATATAAATTTTTGACTTACCACAAAATTTACAACCCCTTCAATCGAATACTGCAACGTAGGTAGGAGCGAATTTTCATAAAACTTACGAATTTCTAGTACGGGACGAGATTTTACTTATACGTGGCATCTGAGGGGTTGCTTGAAGATCTTTTTAATTTAATTGATTAAGGAAATATAAATTTTTGACTTACCACAAAATTTACAACCCCTTCAATCGAATACTGCAACGTAGGTAGGAGCGAATTTTCATAAAACTTACGAATTTCTAATACGGGACGAAATTGTACTTATACTTGGCAACTGAAGGGTTGTTTGTAGATCTTTTTAATTTAATCCATTTAGGAAATGTAAATATTTGACCGACCACAAAATTTACAACCCCTTCAATCGAATACTGCAACTTAGGTAGGACCGAATTTTCTTAAAACTTACGAATTTCTAATACGGGACGAGATTTTACTTATACTTGGCAACTGAGGGGTTGCTTGTAGTTCATTTTAATTTAATTCATTAAGGAAATATAACTATTTGACTTACCACAAAATTTACAACCCCTTCAATCGAATACTGTAACTTAGGTAGGAGCGTTTTTTCATAAAACATACGAATTTCTAATAGGGGACGAGATTTTACTTATACTTGGCAAATGAGGGGTTGCTTGTAGTTCTTTTTAATTTAATTCATTAAGGAAATATA
>NW_022170819.1:28453044-28454573 GCF_008802855.1 Photinus pyralis | reverse complement strand
CCGGCATGGTTATGGCTGCAGTGTTTCGGGATGCACACTGTATATTGGCCAAGGAAAAACTATGTCTCATCAAGACAATGCACCGTATCACAAATCGTGAAAAACAATGCAAATTTGAACCCACTATATTAATCAGACCTGGCACCACTGGAATTTTTCAGATTTCAAATGGATGCTCCATGGAAAAAGATTTAGCTCCGATGATGAAGTGATCGCCGCTAAAAACGATCCTTTCGGAGGCAAATAGAAATCAATCTTTAAGAAAGGTATAGAAACATTTGAGAAGCGTTGAGAACAGTGTATCTCTAGAAGGAGACTATGTTGAAGAATAAAAAAGAATTTTGTAAAAAAAATGTTAATAGTTTTCCTTATGAAATGACTTGTTTCTATCGTCAGTCATTTTTATTGATTGGTATCGGCTGCCTTAGTTACCATGGATATAATAAACAAAACAAAATCGCCATGAATCCATGGCCTACTCTTATAGTAGAAACCAATTTCGAAAGAAAATTCAAAAGGCTGTAACTTTTGAACTAGTAGCCCAATCTTGGAACTGTTTGAAATTATGGATTCTACAGGCCACATTCTATAAGAAAATGTTTTATTCCCGGTCGATCTGAGACAATTTTTTTTTTCGGGGCAAAAAAAAGGCAGTGTATAACCTTCCTTTATACCAAAAATCGACTACACCAAAATTTCTCTGGAAAACACTTTTTCGTATTAATTTTGGTGCGTAGAATCCAAAACAATTCGTACTTTTTCGATTAGACTTCTCAATCAAAAGTTATAGACTAGAAACCAATTTCGAAATAAAATTCAAAGGGCTGTAACTTTTGAACTAGTAGCCCAATCTTGGAACTGTTTGAAATTATGGATTCTACAGGCCACATTTTATAAGAAAATGTTTTTTCCCGGTCGATCTGGGACAATTTTTTTTTCGGGGCAAAAAAAAAGGCAGTGTATAACCTTCCTTTTTTACCAAAAATCGACTACACCAAAATTTCTCGGGACACTTTTTCGTATTAATTTTGGTGCGTAGAATCCAAAACAATTCGTACTTTTTCGATCAGACTTCTCAATCAAAAGTTATGGACTAGAATCCAATGTCGAAAAAAAATTCAAAGGGCTGTAACTTTTGAAATAGTAGCCCAATCTTGGAACGGTTTGAAATTATGGATTCTACAGGCCACATTCTATAAGAAAAATTTTTTTCCGGGTCAATCTGAGAATTACGTCTAAATATACAGGGTGTCGGATTTAAATAATACCAACATTGGGTCAGATCGCAGGAGCGGAGATCACCACTGGATTCTACAAAATTACTACAAATTTTTGGTGCATTTTTTAAGAATTAAAAAAATTGTTATTGTTTGCGTTTTGTCCGTCCGTCCGTCCGGACCCACCTACCGTTTCGAACTACCTCTAGGGGAATCGTCCTAGAGTCCTGGCATTTTTTGCAGTAGGTAGCCTATACCTTAAAGGTGTGCCAGAGGGCCATAAATTTCGCTGTCTAAAAGCCCCCCCCCCCC
>NW_022170819.1:28271886-28452944 GCF_008802855.1 Photinus pyralis | reverse complement strand
AATAAACCCCAAGAGGAAGCGGTAACTATCAGTGAATTATTGAGATTACAAGCCTTAAATGTGTTTGTCACAGGATTGCAAGAACCTTTGAAAATGCACGTAAAAAGTAGGGACCCCAAAACTTTAGAATCAGCTGTTGAATTAGCTAGAATTGAAGAAAGAGAACTTTTGAGTAATCGCGATTCACAAAATTATTTTGGTTATAAGGTAAATTCAAATCAACGTACAGTTCAAGGGAATTGTTTTGTTTGTAAGAAATCAGGTCATTCAGCTTCAAATTGTTTTTATAAAAACAATAGTGTTAAAACGAACGATTCACGTGTTCAAAATTTTGTTAGTGTGAAAAAACCTCAAGTGTTTTCAATGCAAAGCCAGCCCATATGTTTTTATTGTAAAAAACCAAATCACAGAATTGCAGACTGTAGGAAAAGAATATTTAATGAAAGGTTAAAAGCAACACAAAATGATAATCCTCATTCGATAAACAGGAACTCGGGAAACGAAAAAAAACTCTTCAACGAGAGGTCAGTTGGAGAAGTGAGTTTTAGGAAAGACCTCAATCGCAATTTTGGAAAGCGCAAGGTTACTAACTCAGAAAAATTAAGTAAATACGTAGGCAGTGGAGTTCATAATTACAACAGGTATCGTGATAAACGGACAGAAAATATACAAACAATCGAATTAAAGGAATTTCAGAACAAGGTCGAGATTAACTTAGCTAGATGTAAATTAAAATATGTAGACATTCCCTTAAATTTTTGTAAGAAGAGGGTTAATCGATTAATGATAGATTCGGGAGCAGATATTACTTTAGTTAAATGTAGGGCAGTACGAGAAGATATAGTAATTGATAAAAATCGGTCTGTTGAAATAAAGGGTATCACAAATGAAACCACTATCAGAACCTTAGGAGTTGTCGATGAAAAATTTTGTTTATCCGACAGAGAAATTGTTGTTCCATTTCATATAGTTAGTGATGATTTTTTCGTAGAAGGAGACGGAATTTTAGGAAATAGCTTTTTACACGCACTACAAGCAAATTTAGATTACAGGAACAATGTTTTGGAATTTGGAGATAAAAGGTATAGATTAATAAATTTGGATGAAATCTTGATTCCTGCAAGAAGTGAAACTATTACTAGAGTTCGGACAATATCAGATGGAATGGGTGTTTGTAACGGTAAACAAGTTAGTGAAGAAATATATTTAGGAAACTGTTTAACTCAGGCAATAAACAATTCGTGTGTGGTTAGCATAATAAATATTTCAGAGCAGGATCAGTACATAAAACCTCCAATAATAGAGCTAGAAGATTTAGAGTTCGTACAAGTAAATAGTATAAAGGGCGAAGTACAAGGAAATAGAATTGAAACCTTATTAGATTCGTTACGTACTCAGCACCTAAATGTAGAAGAGAAGGATTTATTGCTAGAAATTTGTAAGACGTATAGTGATGTTTTCTTTTTAGAAGGTGATAAATTAACTGCTACAAATATTACCACCCACAAAATTCCTACTTTGCCAAATGTAGGTCCAATTTATGCTAAACCTTATAGGTTACCTCAAACGCAAAAGGAAGAAATTGGTAAACAAACCGAAGAGATGTTGAAGGACGGTATAATTGTACCTAGCACGAGTCCTTACAACTCCCCGCTATTAGTCGTACCAAAGAAAATGGACGCGAGCGGCAAGGTTAAGTATCGCGTGGTTGTTGATTTTAGAAAACTAAATGATGTAACAATAGGCGACGCATTCCCTTTACCAAATATTACCGAAATCCTAGATCAATTAGGCAATTCAAAATACTTTAGTACTTTAGACATGAAAAGTGGGTTTCATCAGTTAGCCTTAGATAGGGAAGATCAGGAAAAAACAGCATTTTCAACACCTTTTGGCCATTTCCATTTTACTAGAATGCCTTTCGGTTTAAAGGGCGCTCCGTCTAGTTTCCAAAGGTTAATGAATACTGTACTTAGTGGATTACAGGGAATTAAGTGTTTTGTGTATTTAGATGATATTGTAATTTACTCCCATGATTTAAAACAGCACGGAGAAAAGTTAGTAGAAATTTTCGATAGATTACGCAAGTACGATTTAAAATTAGAGCCCAATAAGTGTGAATTTTTGCATAAAGAGGTTAATTATTTAGGTCATACTATTACGAGTGAAGGGTTAAAACCGGATGAAAAGAAAATAGAAGCGGTAAAGACGTATCCCGTACCAAAGATATCAAAAGATATTAAGGCATTTCTAGGATTAACAGGCTATTATCGTAGATTTATTAAAGATTATTCGAAAATTGCCAAACCATTGACTAATTTGTTAAAGAAGGACACAAAGTTTGTTTGGACCGACTTGTGCCAACATTCGTTTGATCAATTAAAAACCAAATTAATTAGCGCTCCGATACTCCAATACCCAGATTATTCAAAACCATTCATCATAACTACAGATGCCAGTCAGTTTGCAATAGGTGGTATATTATCCCAAGGAGATATTGGAAAGGATTTACCAATCGCATACACTTCTAGAACATTAAATCAAGCAGAATTAAATTACTCAGTTACCGAAAAAGAATTATTAGGGATAGTACATGCTGTAAAACAATTTAGACCTTACGTTTATGGAACTAAATTCAAAATAGTTACAGATCATCGACCCTTGACGTGGTTGTTTAGTGTCAAAGATCCAGGATCTAGACTAATGCGTTGGAAGTTGAAACTAGCAGAGTATGATTATGAGATTATTTACAAGGCAGGAAGGGTTAATACTAATGCTGATGCTTTAAGTAGAATTCCAGTATTTGTTTTAAACTCGGACGAATACACTTATTCAAAATTTACAGATTTTATTAAAACCAATTTAGTTATTAACAATAACGTGCAAGAATGTAACGACGATTTATTTAATGTTGCAAATAATTATTCTTTAGCACACTGCGTTTCGCAGGATTTTGTCATGAATCAAGGAATAGCTTTAGAGTTCAAGCAAAAATTTGGTAAAGTTGACGAACTAAAGAATCAACAAAAATCAATTCACGAAGTAGCTATCCTAGATGTCGGAGATAGGAAAATCTATTACTTGATTACGAAATTAAATTACTTTGATAAACCTTCTTATGAGGACTTATGGAATACAATTGTAAATCTTAGAGTGCAGTTAGAAAAAGACAATATAAGGAAATTAGCCATTCCACGAATTGGATGCGGTTTAGATAGATTAGAATGGGAAAAGGTCAGAATTATGTTACGGTATATTTTCAAAAGTAGTGGTATAGATATTTTAGTTTGTAATAAAAAAGCGGAAACGTTAACAGAAATCGATGACGAACAAAAGAGGACAATTTTAGAAGAATATCATGATACAATTTTAGGAGGACATGCAGGGTATAACAGGATGTACAATAGGGTAAAGAAAAAATACAAATGGCCACACATGAAGTCAGATATTAAGGATTATGTAAAGAAATGTGTACTTTGTCAAAGAAATAAGACGAGTTCTTTAAAAACAAAAATGCCATTAGAAATTACAAACACTTCGAAAACTGTATTTGAAAAATGTGCAATGGATATAGTAGGTCCTTTGCCATTAACACAAAACGGTAATAGGTATTTGTTGACATTTCAAGATGATTTAACTAAATTTAGCGAGGCTATACCAATTCCTAATCAGGAAGCGAAAACGGTAGCAAGTAAATTTGTTACAGACATTATTTGTAGGCACGGAATACCAAAAGTATTGTTGACAGACCAAGGATCAAACTTTATTAGCGAGTTGTTTAAAAATGTTTGTACACTATTTAAAATTAAAAAAATTCAGTGTTCAGCATTTCATCCAGAATCTAATGGTGCGTTGGAACGCAGCCACAAAACATTGATAGAATACCTCAGAAACTACATTAGGGAAGACCAAACAGATTGGGACGAATATATCCCATTCGCCATGTTTACTTTTAATACAACTGTACATACTTCAACAAAATTTACCCCTTTTGAATTAGTATATGGACATCCAGCAGAATTGCCCAGTTCTATAACAGGACCCCCAGAATTTCGCTATACCTATGATGATTTCGTGCAAGACTTGAAAAATACATTGCGATATACTAGGGAACTTGCTAGACGAAATTTAATTGATACAAAATCAAAAAGTAAAGAATATTACGATAGGAAAAGTAACGTTCAAAGTTTTCACGTCGGAGATATCGTGTTAATCATTAATGAAACCATAAAAAGGGAAAGAAGCAGAAAGTTAAGGTCACAGTGGTTAGGTCCATATAAGGTCATTTCGGTAGATTCTCCAGTAAATTGTACCATTAAAATGGGTAGAAGGTTAGTAAGAGTTCACAATAATAGATTAAAGCATTTTTATGATTAGATTACACTAAAATATTGCAAAATAAGTTATAGGTAAAGTTCGATTAGTTTTGTGAAAGTAAGGATATTACATGAGTTAATAAATTTATAGGCAAAATATATTAATTGCTGTGGGAATAACTTGATACATGAATCCCGTGAAGTGTAGATAGCCCTCTTCAGTTGACTTATGTGCAATGATTATTAACTTAATTAATGTCACTACTATCGTTTTAGATTCTATAGGGTATTAAGTAGCATTGAAAAAAAAAAAATAAAAAAATAAAATAAAAATAAAAATAAATAGAATCTTTTTGCATAATTATTACAACTAAATTAATTGCATTTATTTCAGAATGCTAATCCTTTCTTCTGTTTTCTTCGCAATGATTACCAAAACCGGCGCCGAAGGGGATTACAACATCAGCAAGTACACCCATTCGCCTGGTATTCATTACGAACAAATAGGAACCGTTAAGCTTTATAACGATGAATTCGTATTAATAACCTATTTAGACATAAGTAATCATAATAAAAAGTTTGCACAACTTGAATTATATTATGAAAAGACAGCCAGTATTTGCGAAAGTCAAGCTTTCAAAAGCTATAGTGATTTCAAAATAGTTAATGTAAATAATTTAAAAGTTTGCGACTATTTTTTGAGAGCCTCTAAAGAATCGTTAAACAAAATCAAAATGGAGAAAAACAATTTAGTGAAAATGAGGAGTCATTAACAAACTTAATGAAAGAACAAACTGTGGTAATTAAATCGACAATTTCAAATTTTAATGCGACATTAGGAAACTTGGATCACAACGAAAAAATATTAATCGAAAATATGAATAAAATTGAAAAGGCTTTAAACGATAAAAATTCACAAATAAATTATTTAGATTTAAAGGTAGCTGTAGACGAACATATTTCTATGTTTAATTTAATGTTTAATCAATATCAACTAGAAACCATATCCCTAATTAATGCAGTTTTAGTTGCACAAAAAGGTCAGTTGCATCCAACAGTACTAACTCCTTCCAGATTAGTTTCCGAATTACAAAAGGTTTCACATAACTTGCCTCAAGGCTTAGAATTTCCGTTACCACTTCAAAATGAATTCGCTCACCTACTTCTTAATACGATTGGATTAGATGTATATTTCCAAAATCCGCATTTAGTGTATATTATTAACGTACCATTAACAGATAGTAGAGAGTACAGTATCTTTAAATTATCACCTTTACCTGTTCACGTCATTGAAAATAAATACATATTCATTCAACCAATTTCAAAATATTTAGCTGTAAGTGATAATAAACAACATTATTTGACTATATCAGAAAACCAATTCACAAAATGCAAGAAGTTCCATTCATATAACTATTTATGTAAACAACAACAACCTATATATTTGGCGTACCGCCATGAAATTTGTGAAATTAAATTATATAGAAGTATTAGTAAAGTTCCTAGTTCATGTGATAAAAGAATTACAGAACTCGAAAATAGCATTTGGACTCAACTAACACTTTCAAATTCTTGGATATATGTAATTCCTAAAGAGGAATCAGTAACTATAAATTGTAAAAATACAAATCCGTTTGACATACGGCTCTTTGGAGTTGGTAAAATTAGTTTAAGAAAAGGGTGCAAGGCATACTCTAGTTCGGCAATGTTAATATCTCATTCAATATTTTCGGATTCTACAATCTTTTTAGAATACGTACCCAATGTAGATTTAGACTTCGATTGCTGTGAAGATAATAGTAATAGTAAAATAAATATAACACAAATTAACTTAAGTAAGCATTATAAGGTTATTTCTAGACATTTAGATGATTTAAACATAGCTAGCCATAAGTTAGATGAAATAGACAAAATAAATGATAAATTAAGAAACAATATTCATAATCAAGCTATTGTACACAAATATTCTATATTGGCTTATATCGTAGGTAGTATTGTATTACTGTTAATTTTTTATTGTATTTGTAAGAAGACAAAAAATTGTTGTGGTATATGTTCAAGAGCAGGATTATGTATACATTTTAAACAACGTGTAAACACAAACGTCCCTCAGACACACAATATGTACTTTGACCGAGAATTAGATGCTGTATCAATTAGAAATAGTAGACATGGCTCAGAACCATCACCCGAGTTATGCGATAGAAATTCCGCAGCTTGTAATACAAACGCAATAGTAGGACGGCGTCCAACTAAAAATTTGTAAAATTGTAACCAAATTTTTCTTTAAGGGGGAAGGTGTGATAAACCGCACCTGCATATAGTTGACTATGGGAAGTGCTTTTAATGCACTAGATTTCCCTAGAAATCTTCACATTTAATCGCTTTGATATCTAACTTAATATTTGATTTCCTTGATAACTAGTGATGTATATTGTTACGAACCTGTTTCAGCTAAGATAAGACTTTCAGCATTTTCTGGAATTATACTAGAAAGTAGGATAGAGGACTGTCCTATGTAATCACACTATACCATTTTACAAATGACTATAATTACTTTATTGAAACTACTTTCCATTAATTCAAACTAAAGGTAAGGTGATTATGTTAAAGGCAGTCCATCTTAAACTTCGAAATGGTAAAAACGTAAAACTTGTAACCTGCATGTAACCTGTGTGTGGAAGATATTACCTAATGAATGTGTACCAAATAAAACGTAACTTCAATCCGAACTTCATTCTTTCAATTATTTCGCCATAAGTCCTACACAAAAAATTCGCAGTGCAACTCAGTGGGTTGCACAACACTAGGGGAATTATGGCATAAACTCCTGTTCTGTACTACATTTTTTATCGATTTGTAATGAAATAGATTGATTAAAGCTAAAAGAAATGTTCATTGATGTAACTCGAGATAGAGCAATAAAAAGAACAAGTAAAAATATGCAAAAGGGGAGCCCCGTTAGTATGAACTAATTAATACGTAGGGGGTTTTTGTATGTCTTGTAAAATGTTAGCACTAACTCTGAAATCCGTCGAATCTGTACGTACGTTTTTGTGTTATACAGCAAATGGGAGCGAATTTGTTTTTATAATGCTAAAAATCTAAGCATTCATCTTCATCGATAATGTTCACAAAATCTAATTTTCTTAGCGCTTTACCACCACGTCTTAAGACTCGTGCGTTAAGAAGTAGAATTACACGTGCCGATTAGATTATAAGGCCACGTCTTCTAAAACAGGAACAAATTCAATTAGTCGTAAATTCATTATTAACAAAAACCTTTTAATAATCCGGCATTAATTCAAAGAGAATGTTCGCTCGAAATATCAAATTTAATATAGAAGTAGTTCATTAGTTCGAAGCTAGACGTTGATAGAAAGGCGACCTTCGGATATTTTAAAATTAACAAGCTGATTAAATCCGAATACAGACAGCAACCTTTAAAAATCCCTGTTACTTATAATGGACGACATTCACGCAACCGATCGCAATAATTAGTCGTCGAAATGGCCGAAGAGTGTCTTGCGATGCTTTTCGACGCTTCGGGCATCGTTAACGCGGCTCGAATATTTATTGAAGACATTAATTTTGTATAGGTCTATTGATCGGTTTCGTGTGTAATTTACTTTAATTCGTAATGATCCGCTATGCGTAACTTTTTATTATTATTTTTGGTATAGAATTTTGTGGTATAATCAAGTGTATTACATTCGTAATGGACGTTCGTAATAAAAAATGTATTCGTGCGCGAAGCTTACACATAATGTGGGTTCTTTAACGGCACCCCTAAAGCCTCCTGATTTTTCACGAATTATATTATAGTTCAATATTTTGTTGTTTTTTGCTCTGTTCTTCATGTGATGAGCCTCCGTATGTACAGGGAATTTTTATAGCGTAGTAAAAATGCGTCATATAGATACCCGACTATAATCTTGTGTGTGTGTGTGTGAATATAATTAGGCGCAATCCTGTTGAACAAGAGGGGGATAATAAATAAATAAATGTTGGTCGCCATTCATTCATGATTTAAATACCACGTCGCGTATCTTTTAGAATCTAAATATCAAAAAGCATAGTTTCCACATTATACGATTAAATTCTTTACTGAATTTTGTATGCACTCGTAAACTACACGCGGAATACACAATTTCAAAGACGCTACATATCTCATAGCAACTATTTAAAATTGAATGTACGAAGATGTGTATACTTTCACAAACAATAAGCATCTGACCTTTACGCCTTGACATACCTGTCGGATATCGTGCGTTTAGCTTTTTATATAAAATTCAAAACAGAACCAACGCAGTTGCTGAGTCTAGCGTGCCTTTTACACCGACATTTCTTGTTTCTATGTAAATTTCGGCTTTAATAAATAGAGAACTAACGCGTGATTTAAAATCGCCAGTAATCGATCGCTTACAAAAAACGGTGTGTGTGTACTTTTATTCCTGTATGAATTTTTCAAAAGAAAATTCTGCCGCAAGGCGGGGCTTCCGTTACAGCTAGGAGTCCTTCCCTATTTAGTTTTTCTGACCTAATAATATTCTTTTTAAAGTAATTTTATAAGTCGGAGCGATGATTAAAGCAAATATTGCAAAGATACAGATGGGGATCAAATTTGTAGTCTTCTTACATTAATAGTAAAGACTATTGGAAGTAGATAAAATTTAAGGCTCTTACGTGTACATCACATAAATCAATAGCATTTGATGGGAGACAATTTTATAAAGTGCTACCGTGTGTAATGCTATCGTAAATTTCAGTTCCCATATCTCAAACGTCCCAATTTTATTGTTCGATAATATAAATTTTGTCTTAGATTCCTGTTTCCGGATGCAAATGCAGGACGTGGGTACTTACAAAAAGGAGACCCTTGTGGACATACTGCGGTTTACCTGTAAAAAAAGCAGAATTAATGCAATGGGTCGGATGAGACTAATAACATCTATCTTTCTTATTTTAAATGGGACGTGGAGCACGATATAGAATGGACATACGGACTAGCATTCGGAACATATGACAACGGTGTTTCTGTTCAGAATAGGAAGAGGTGGAAGGAGAAGTGGAAACAAGAGAAAGAAATAAAATGTAGGATCTGTGGAGAGAAATAAGAGGGCACAGAGTACATGCTACGGGAATTAGAGGACGCGGATAGGGCAAGAAAAAGTAGAAACTGCTGGAAGAGAGGGGAAGAGGATAGAGGTGGATGAAGAGGATCATAGAGGATAGAAAAGAAAAAAGCATATAAATTTTTAGGTGTATTTTGTTCTGACTTCAATAAAGTTAATTGATTGACATGACTATGGTCTTGTATCAGAAACGTTCATTACCCAAGGCTAGTAGGTAGTAATTTCCTTCAAAAAATAATGTCCGGTATTTTATCCGAATGATTGGATTAGTTTACGCACAAAAATGTTGAAATAGACGCATGCCCTTCGATGATCTCACGAAAACATTGAAGAAGGGATGCCAATTTGGAGACATTTGGAGATCCCCAAACAAAATGTTTTGGTTTCTTGATTTATTTTGAAAGTTGTGGTAGTAAAACTCTAATTCCAGAACTTCAAAAGGCACAGACTCAAATAATTGAAGAAAAGGTTTCTCGAATCATACCTTGGAAACCCCAGACCACATTTCCATCTTCCTTGTACAGACCAAAAAGGAATTTATAGAACACAGAGCTGGGCAGTATTCGATTTTGTAAATCCTTTAAAGTATTCAAATACTTTGTAATTAAATGCTTTTATGGAAGCAGTATTTGTATTTGTAACTCAAATACTTTCACAAATATTTAGTATTCGAATACTTCGCATAGTATTTGAATATTTAACCTTCTTTATTTTCCAAAATTCGACTACTCCATTTCTCGGGAAAACACTTTTTCTTATTAATTTTGGTGCGTAGAATCCATAACAATTCGTACTTTTTCGATCAGACTTCTCTATCAAAAGTTATAGACTAGAAACCAATTTCGAAAGAAAATTCAAAGGGCTGTAACTTGTGAAATAGTAGCCCAACCTTGGAACTGTTTGAAATTATGGATTCTACAGGCCACATTCTATAAGAAATTTTTTTTCCGGGTCGATCTGAGAAAATTTTTTCTGCGGGCCTCAAAAAAAGGCAGTGTATAACCTTCCTTTTTTACCAAAAATCGACTACACCAAAATTTCTCGGGAAAACACTTTTTTTTATTAATTTTGGTGCGTAGAATCCAAAACAATTCGTACGTTTTCGATTAGACCTCTCAATAAGAAGTTATGGACAAAAACCAAATTTCGAAAAAAAATTCAAAGGGCTGTAACTTTTGATCTAGTAGCCCAATCTTCAAACTGTTTGAAATTATGGATTCTACAGACCACATCCTATAAGAAAATTTTTTTCCGGGTCGATCTGAGACAATTTTTTTTGCGGGCCTCAAAAAAAGGCAGTGTATAACCTTCCTTTTTTACCAAAAATCGACTACACCAAAATTTCTAGGGAAAACACTTTTTCTTATTAATTTTGGTGTGTAGAATCCAAAACAATTCGTACTTTTTCGATTAGACGTCTCAATCAAAAGTTTTAGACTAGAAACCAGTTTCGAAAAAAAATTCAAAGGGCTATAACTTTTGAACTAGTAGCTCAATCTTGGAACTGTTTGAAATTATGGATTCTACAGGCCACATTCTATAAGAAAAATTTTTTTCCGGGTCGATCTGAGAAATTTTTTTTGGGGGGCCTCAAAAGAAGGCAGTGTATAACCTTCCTTTTTTACCAAAAATCGACTACACCAAAATTTCTCGGGAAAACACTTTTTCTTATTAATTTTGGCGCGTAGAATCCAAAACAATTCGTACTTTTTCGATCAGACTTCTCAATCAAAAGTTATAGACTAGAAACCAATTTCGAAAGAAAATTCAAAGGGCTGTAACTTTTGAACTAGTAGCCCAATCTTGGAACTGTTTGAAATTATGGATTCTACAGGCCACATTCTATAAGAAAATGTTTTTTCCGGGTCGATCTGAGACAATTTTTTTTCGGCCTCAAAAAAAGGCAGTACTTTTAAGTTATTCAAATATTTGAGAACAATTTAGAAATGTTTAGGGAAAGTTTCCATTGTCACAAAATCAAATATAAAAATCCGATACATCTGAATACCGAACTCGATAGTCTACGTAACTTAAAAACAATAGGGACCTTTCTTATATCCTTAAGACCATGTGTACCAATTTTCAAAGCGATCGCACGTTTCTAAACAAGTTATCATGCACACGGACAAACGGATGGTCAAAAATGGATCTGTTCCAAAATCGCTAGGATTAATTTCAGAAAGGCGTACGTATCATGTGCACGACGCTTTGAAAACTGGTACACGTATTCTTAAGGATATAACTGGTATAAGAAAGGTCCTGGTAGGTACCTCCTATATAATAATATAATAATAATAATACGCTTTTACTCCCCTTAAATTTGTGTATAACAATAGAAATATAAGAAAAGCTAACCCCATACAAAGTATAACTTGATTTTTTAAGTAGTATTAAGCCTTTTATCTAGTATAGTATTTTAAATTTTTAATGTATTTGAGTGACAAGTATTTGAATAGTTTTTACTGTATTCGAATACTTTTCAAAGTAAGATAATGAAATACTTTTCAAAGTATTCGAATACTTTTTATAGTATACTGTTTATAGTATTCGAATACTTTTGAAAGTATTCGAATACATTCTAAAGTATTTGAATACTTATTTTTTTAAGTATTTGAATACTTTTCAATATATCTGTATCTAGTATTCGCTTGTGTTGGACGTAAAAGTATTTAGTATTCAAATATCTTTGATTTGTGTATAGTATTTTACATTATTAGCCAGGTAAGTGAGTTTTTACTGGCGATAGGAGAAGTTGACTAGCTCTGATAGAACACCACAGCTTAAATCTCGGAGAAATGATTTTTGACTGTACGTATATTCTGAGATTGGTCTTCTTAAGATTAAAATAATGAGAGAACTCACAAGTTATGACGTTATGTTTATGCTGGTTTATGTAATGTCGAACTTGTTCTTTGAAAATCAATCTCGGTCAAGCTTAATTGATCACTGTTTAGATGTCGGAGATTCCTCATTCGCGATTTTATGTTAGGGTCTCCTATTCAACGCTACCACGTAAGTAATTTTCCTGCTCGTTGATGAGAAATCCTATTTCGTGACAAAGAACCTTTCGTCCGCTGTTGATCCTTCCAGATGTTTAAATTCGTAAATAAGCGGTGAAAATGCGGTCTTATCTTCTGCGTTTCATGGCTTAATACGCACGTGAATGCCGCAGTTTTAGTAACGCTTGAACTGCAAGTTATTCATTATGCGGGTGCCATACAAAACTTAATTAAGAACACATGCCCTTCGGCAATTTAACTCACAGTAATCGCCGAAATCAAAAACTCGATTAACCTAATTCATAATTAACACATTACAGCGTTCCATTTTGAATTTGGGAGTAGGTTTTAATTTGAATAAAATTGGAAGGAATGACACATTTATGAAAGTTTATGTTTTATTAATAACACTGTCGGAAAACTCTATTATAATTACCGTTAATCATCCCCAAGTTATTGTTAATTTAAGAATTACGCCATTATACAAGATGCTATTGTAATTACAAGTAGTTAAAAGCGTGAAATAAGGCGTCATTAAAATTATAATTGATGTTCCAGAGGAAATGTTTGCTCGAATTAGGAACAGATGTGAGGGTGAAAATTATTTTAGTCCATCCTCAAGTTTTCAATTTCGCCTCGCTTTTTCCTCTTTTTAGTTCGCAACTTTCGGGACATGTGTATCGCAATTGTCCGGAATAGTAAAATTTCGAAAATAACGACTTCTAATCGCTCAACTTAGATTGTAAAGGTGTAATGTTGCCTTTGTGCTCGAAAGTAGGTTGTCGGTTCATTATTATTATACAGAAATCCTCCAGAGTCTGATTTGCCTTTGATATAAGGCGCAGGGTATAGTTCTAAATACATGCATTTCAAGTAGGTAGGTGATAACCTTTCCTTTGTAACTCCCTTTATTTGAGCTTAGGTAATCTCGTCGGCGTAATCGAAAACTTTATCATGGATGGTATTAAAGGGAAGTCAACGTCGTCGATAATATTAAACATTTAATTGGAAAATTTATGCCACTTTCGCTTTTTGAAACTACAACGACAAAGAACCTCCCGTCCTACTCTTTTGTTTGCAACTTTACTACTTTGGTTCAAGTCTCAGGTATTGTAAGTAAGTGTTGGCGGGTAAGGAATAGCTGTGTCATTTATTTTCTACTGTCAAAAATTTATTTTACTAGCTCAACTATTAATGGCATAATTCCAATTGAAACAATCACTGATTTTAATTGGTCCGGGAACAATCAAATTTCAAAAGGGACCACTCTATAGTATCTCTCACCAATGCATCGAACACGTATTTTCTTGTTCTGATGTTCTCATCGTTACAACCCCTTTTTCCCTTACTTCTCTTATTTTCTCCATTATATGTTTGCATTTGCTAGCCTAAATATTTAACTTCCTTTACTTCCTCTATTTTCTTTCCTCCATTTCTATTTTATCTCTCTTTTTTTTGCTTCCCCTTCCCAAATTTCTATTTCCATTCCTTTTCCAATACCTACAATACCCTGTGGGAGTCCTTTACATGTTCAAAACCCTTCAGACTCCTTCCCTTCCATTCTTATCTTCAATTTTGTTTCTCCATAAAATTTATCGATTCATTATCCATACCTTTTCTCCCTTTCTCATCTGTCAAAGACCATGCAAAACGCTATCACCTTTCCGCCACTTCTTTCAATTGCTTTTCCACCAATTTGTGTAATACATATATACAGCCGATCATTCCCCTCCCTTTTCTCAAGCCCACTAAGTGCTTCCCCAAACATCCTCTTTCCAATCTTTCATAGAATACCATTACATAGATTCTATACGCCGCCGCCGTCCTCATTATCGTGGTTTCTCTGTAATTTTCAAGGCAATCTGTATCACCTCGATTGAAAATCAAGACTACTTCTCCTTTCCTTTCTACGGGTAACCTTCCTCCTATCCATAATATCTCGTTTACTAGGTTCCCCATTTTTCCTTAACTCTATCTGTGAAAATCTAAGCACCATTTTCTATTTCATGTCTCCCTCACTCTTCCCTTTGTTCAGTCTTTCTAGTTCAATCTCATCTCCTTCAATCTCCTCTCTCCTACCTGGTCCACAACCTCTTCTTTCTCCTGCTTTCCTTGTAGTACCCTCAAAAAGAAGTTGTTTCCAGCGTTCTAATTGCATTTCTCTACCCCTATTTTTCCCCACTGTTTGCCACCCTTCTCTGTCTATAGCCGTATTTCTCTTCGCAATCTTTCCGTTTCTCTTTTATACTTTTCCTCTTGCTCAACTCTTTCTCCACCATTTCTCTGATTTTTCTGTATCAGTTTTTCTCTTCCGTACACTCCAGGGTACACTCCCTATCTTGTCCACTCCTTTCTTCTTTCCCTCCCCTCCTCATTACTTATTTGTTTCCACGTATTACTTTTTTAATACAGTCCTTCATATTGTTCCACTCCTCCTCTGTACAGCCTCCTATTTACTCTTCTTGTCATTACCGTATAGGTTGGTGATCCGACTCTATTCTTGTTCCTACCTTAAATTCTTCAATTTCTTCCTGTATTTTTTCAATTACTATTGTATAATCAATTACCGTCCTCCCTCTTGCCCTCATGTATTTCAATTGTCCGTCCCTATATCGCACTATATTACCGTAAATTCACCATCTTCTATTTTCATAACCTTCTCTATCTTTGTTGCCTTCTTCAATTCTTGATTTGCTTTCTTGTGTTCCACTTTTCGTCTCAACAAATTCTCCTTATTTTCTGTTCTGGCATTAGAATCTTCCCCCAATATTAGCCCCTTTTCCTCCCTTCCCTCTATCACAATTTTCTATTTAATTTTAAGTCTTTCATTCCTTCTCTGTCGTATGTTATAGTTGTCCCTCTCATTTTCTCCTCCTCCACTTCGAATCTTATCGATATCACATACTCTTAAGAACTCCTGGATCTTTACTTACCTCCTCCGCCACGGTCCCGATCATTATTATCATGTTATTTCTATTTTTGTTATTTTTTCCTTTTGTTCGCTTCAGGCTCTCTTCCTTCTCACCCTCGTTTTCTTTTACTATTACTTTCTCTGTCCCAACATCGCCCTACCGTCCCCTGTTCTCTTCATCTCTGTTCTTATTGGCAACACGTTCTAGGCAAAACTCAACCCCTTTTAAATAAACCCAATTTTATGCAACGGTAAAAAATACATGCAAGACAAAACGGTTTTAAATTCCTATAGGCTGAGCTCTTTAAGAATTTCCTTAATTAACTTTTAAAGTCTCATCAAATTTAAAATATGATTTTTCCTTAAAGATTCAAACCTCCTTTAGCGACAATGAATTAGGAAAGATACTTACCGATAGTAACACGAAACTTCTTTGAATTTTCCCTGGAATTTTCAAATGAACTCAAGTTTAATAATTTATAACCGCATTATTGTACAGCATCCCATCTGGAGCAGAACAGAATCACATTTCATGTGTAGTAACCATTTTCTTTCACATACAGCTTGAAATTGCAGAAAAAGTAAATTAATTTTCACAATTTCAGGTGATTATATCAATCACGATTAGAAGTTTCTAATTGTCAAAGGCTCATTGTACCGAAACGTGATTGTGTGCGACTTCAATTTTAAGATCGACATATCAACATCTTTGTGTGTTGACTTTTCAAAGATATGTCAAAACGACGTCAGTGGTATAACACGTTAATACAGAAGTGTAAAGCGTCGCCCCAACATGCTCATTGATACCTTTGACACCTGAGATAACTTGAAGGGTATCGGGAGTTGTGCGACCTGATCCCATTGCGCCACTTCTCTATGCAAAACACAGAACTCAAGGAAACTTATTCGCCGCTTACGAGTATACTTCAACCGATCGAGTTGCAAATAATTTTGACTATGACAGACGGCCCCTCGACCGACGAAAGACGTCTGAAAGAAAACCTTGTTCGTTTCGCTTTAAACAATTCTATCGATGTTATTATTTTCGGACGTATTGAAAATTTATTAGATAATATTTCTCTGTTCTTCCAAAAAGTAACCCTCGCTTTTTCTCGATCGGCTATAAATCGTTTCCGTTACACCCACAAATTATGGCCACATTTGGAACCCCATAATTTAGGTGAAAACTTGTAGAATTGAAGGAAATGTTGGATGACTCACACAACGAACGGATATAAATTGCCGAGTATCACACGCCAAACGTGAATAATGAATTGTAAAAAAGGCGCCACTTAAAGTGAGCACACAATAATTATAAGGGAGTTTATTTTCGACTCATTGAAAATTTGATATTCACCCGGGGAGCTGATAAGATTTATTGCCTTTGCGCATTCTAATATAAATTCAATTAGCCTATACGGGGATGAATGGAAAGTGGATTTTTCACATCATCGTCCCTTATACGGTAAATAAAATCAGTCGGAGGTTTCCTTTGCTTTTAAACTTTACACGCACTCAGTACGGAACCGATCATTTATTTATAATGCACTTACCGGAAATGGCTAGCAAACTTAATTTGCCGTATACGTGCGGCCTTTTATTCGAAGGAAAAGGATAACTTTCTACACCTATAAAGTGGCCGAGATCGACAACACTCACTTACTATTTACATTAATTGCGGTCCCTGGACGAAATTGTTGAAGTACTTTAGGAAATGAAAATTGAAACAGCAATAACTTGACACGTTTTCATTAGATAAACTGGCCTTAAACGTTACATAATTGATAACAATAAAAATTTTTACCGGCACAAATAAATAATTGGCCCACCCTGTATATTTTTTGTCACGTTCTGAGAGTATTTTTCCGTTATAGACAAAAACAGTAGCTGGCTCTGGGGATAATAAAATTTGTCAAAAGAAATAATAAACAAATTAGTGCACTGAGCATTAATGAGTGCGGATTGCGTAATATTAACAAGATTATTTAAATTGGGCATCCTAGGCTCCTAAAATAACACATTTTCGTTTCGAAAAATAGAGACTTCAACGTTACATTTGAAACGAAAACCTTTCTACGGTACAATTATTGCCAAGTAATCAGTTACCGGTAATTAGAAGCACTGGAAGCCCTGTGACCTTTGAAAACCTTTAGACAAATTTAAACAAAAACAACAATAAACCACATTAATATATTAAAATATAATATTATTGTGGTTTATTGGTGTTGTTTCTTCTTGCAATTAAGATTGAGAAAAATCAAAAATTACGTTTTCAATTCTGTTTATTTTGACAACAACTCAAAACAACTTTTTTTTTACTATATTGTAATATAACTTGATTTTTAATCAAATTGCGCTAACATAGGCGGCCGCATTAAACGATTCGTTTAATTATTCATCTTCATTAAGCAATGGACATAAATTACGTACTGCCCGCTTATATAATCCAGATATTGTTTTAATAGTCGCTACTCTGATGATGTTATCATTACCGGGATGAACTTCAATAACTCGTCCAATTTTCCAGTGCGCAGGAGGTGTATTATTTTCTTTAATTAACACGATAGTCCCTGGTTTGACATTATCTTGTGCTATATTCCATTTTGTACGAATTTGGAGATCTCCAAGGTAGTCCCTTGACCAGCGATTCCAAAATTGTTGTTGTAGCTTTGATAAATACTGCCACCTGGATAATCTATTAGTGGGAATCTCCACGAAGTCAGTATTCGGTATGGCCGTAAGTCGACGACCAATAAGGAAATGAGAAGGAGTTAGTACTTGATAGTCATTAGGGGAAGAAGAAAGCGGGTAAAGAGGGCGCGAGTTAAGTAAACATTCTATACTGTTAAATACTCTTCATATGTAAGTAATGCATCGCCTAAAATCCGTTTTAGATGAAATTTAGTTGATTTTACGCCTGCTTCTGCTAGGCCGTTGAAATGTGGTGATGAAGCTGGGGAAAAATGCCACTTAATCCCTTCATAAATTAAAGACTTTTTAAATTGATCTGCATTTTTGTTAAGAAATTCAAACATATTTTTTAAGTCATTATTTGCTCCTATAAAATTACTACCATTGTCACTGAATATGTTATGTGGTTTTCCTCTTCTAGATGCAAATCTTCTAAATGCAGCTAAAAATGCGTTAGTAGAGAGATCAGACACTAATTCGAGATGACAGGCCTTAGTAGAAAAACATACAAATATACAAATATATGCTTTCGTTATTTTGCATCCTCGTCCTTGTCTATCTTTTAATTTAATTGGACCACAATAATCAACCGCACAATTGGTAAATGGTGGTGACGGAGTGACTCTAAACTTTGGCAACTGTGCCATTATAGGAGCAAAAGTCTACGACAATGACAAATCACGCAATTTTTTATTACTGTTTTTGCAGTCATACGCGCAGACAATGGCCAAAATCTTTCTCTTATAATAGCAATGAGAGAATTAGGGCCGCAATGTAAATTCTTTGTGTGTTCATATTTAAACAAAAGTTTAGTAAAGTAATGTGATCGAGGGAGTATAATTGGATGTTTTTTCTCATATGCAAGTAAAGCTTTACTGAGTCGACCTGTAAGTTTTATCAAGCCATCATTATCGAGAAAAGGCGTTAATGAATTTAATTTACTACGCTTAGGACATTCCTTTCCCAATAAAAAGGCTTGGTACTCATTAGGAAAACTTTCTTGTTGAATTACCTTTACGATTTTATTAAGTGCATTATTGCGTTCAATTAATGAAAGATGCTCAGTATTAATTTTAGAAGAATTACGACTATTATTGATAAATCTGAAAACCCAACACATTACTGATACTAGTTTATTAAAATTTGAAAATTTTGAAATTAAATTACTTCTCTGGTTTTGAAATTGCACTATTGTTAATATTATAGGTTTTGGAGTTTTTAACTCAGGTAGGTCAATATTATTGTCATTGCATTCTGAAAAATACTCCGTGGTACTACATAACCTTTCTGGACCAAACCACCATAAACTATTAGATATTATTTCCTTTGGATATAAACCACGAGATATTATATCCGCAGGATTATGGTTTGTTGATACATACTTCCACGAATGTGAATTAGTTAAGTCCAATATTTGATAAATACGATTCGCAACAAATGTTTTTAATATGTTAAGTGGAGTACTTATCCATCTTAAAACAACAGTAGAATCGGTCCATAAAATGCAATTATCAAATTGAATTCGAGACGATTTGAGTACTTTATTTACTAACTCTGAGAGTAATACTGCACCACAAAGCTCAAGTTTGGGTATTGTGAATTCTTTAACTGGGGTAACTCTCGACTTTACTGCAAGTGAATGAATTTGCACATTTCCAAATTTGTCTGCTGATCTTATATAACAACAACCACCGTATGCTAAACAACTAGCCATCGCAAAAACCATGCAAATCATTTATAATTGAATTCGGTAACCTTGTACAGCGTGGTACTTTCAGATTATTTAATATTTGCAAATTCTCGTTGAATTCTTTCCATTGAATATATAATTCATGTGGTAAGGGTTCATCCGAAGATAATTTAAATTGCCACAAATTTCGCATAACAATTTTTGTTTTACATATTACGGGTGCAATTAGTCCTAATGGATCAAAGAGTTGAGCGATGCATGATAATACATCTCTTTTCGTCAGTGTATTTGGAATTAGGGTTGTATCAATTTTAAAACATAGTTGATCTTGGTAATGTAACCAAGGTAATCCAAGAGTTTTTAATATGTTACAAGAACTATCTGAAACTGTTTGATGTTCAATATTTTTTAATAACGAATTACTAATACTTTGAATTATTTCGGATCTATTACTTACGTAACGGCATTTTTGCAGATTGTAATATGTTATAAATGTCCTTTGATGTTTGAATTAATTCTTGGGCAGAATCACATCCGGTTAATAAATCATCTACGTAGAAATCTTGAAGCTTTCGGAAAAATTGCTTGTGACTCTAATCCAAGTTGATGCAAACACCGTATTGCTAAAAAAGGCGCGCTTGATGTTCCATAAGTAATTGTATCTAGTTTATAAGTTTTAATATTATCTTTTGGATCTTCTCTCCAGAAACTAATTGAAATTGCCTATCTTTATCATCAACAAGTATCTGCCTGTACATTTTTTCTATATCTGCACTTACAACGAATAAATTTTGGCGAAAACGAATCAAAATTGAAAATAGATCTGATTGAATAGTTGGTCCAACCATTTGTAAATCGTTTAGTGACTTACCAGATGAAGTTTGTGCAGATGCGTTAAAAACGACACGCAGTTTTGTTGTTAAACTTGATTCACGAATTATTCCATGATGTGGCAAATAATAATTTGGAGTAGATAAAAGGTTCCGACGTAAGTAATGTCATATTACCTAATTGAATATATTCTTGCATAAATTCATTATACTTCTTTTTTAGATTAAGATTTCTATTGAACCTTCTTTCTAAACATTGAAACATTTTTAATGCATAATTTTTAGAGTTTCCTAAATGTTGTGTTGTACAATCCTTAAAGGGAATTCGTACAATAAATTGTCCTGAAGAATCACGTTTGTACGTAGATTTAAAATGATCTTCGCACACCTAACAGGTGTTCTTACATACGCTCTGGTGTAAAATCCTCTCGTACCTTTCCCATATAAAACAACACTCGCATTGCAAAAACTTTGCTTTCCGACTATACCTTTTGGTACCAGCATTTAATTAGACCCAAAACTGTGCACTTTCCGTTACATTAAGTAATGTTGCATATTGACAACGCATTGCCACAAACGTCCTTTTACATACAAAAATAATAAATTTGACCACAAAAGGCAGGTACGGTAATATGGATAGCGTAGTGAATTCGTTACGACAGAACAATAAATAAGTTTTAAATTACTGCCCCACATTTCGTACATTTAAATTTCCCTAAAACTGAACGTTAGTTAAAGCTCAAATTGCCCTCTCAAACACAAATTCAACCTGTTGCAGTTTAAATTCAGCGCTTGATTTTCTTTGTAATCGTCTTATGTGTGTAACAAATGCGTTTCCCTTGTAAGAAACCAAGTTAAAATTAGATTCACGTATACATCAACACGTATTAAGCTCCCTTACCGTGTAACTGATCTGCCTGCTAACATGAGCTACTATGAGATTTATTTACGTCTAGCTTACTTCAACACTGTAATAAATACCAAAAGGGAGGAAACCGGATTCATACCAAAGATTGTCACACACCATCACCAAGGCAAGCAATATGTATTATTTCATTAAAATCGCTTTGATCCCACATCATTCCACTTTACCTCCTAGTTCCAAATTCAGTAAGGCGTCCCCTTTTATTCCCGTTAAAAAAAGATTCTATCAACTACGTATAAAAGCTATCTAAATCAAATCGTTCTTAAAACCTTTTTTACCATTGTTAACGACATCATAAACTTCAATTTAAGTTTGTAGCTTCTTTAAAGATTATTCCACATAAAAAAGGTTATAAAGTCCTTAAACAAGGAACTGGGGTGCTTTCGTTTTGTGCAAAAAGAACGGGACACCTCAGAGCAATTTTCATTAACGTACGTGTAATCTCCTTGATTAAACTTGTAAATTATGAGGTGATAACTTACCTATAATAAAAAAAGGGTCTCACCCTCATTCAATTACCAAAGGTCGTAAAAGATATTTTAAATGTGGAATGTAAGGCGATATTTTTTTGAATAGCTCTAGGGTTGCATATGCATTAAAGACGCACTTTTCCGGGTATTTATGGTACATTAGAGAGTTAGATAAGTTTTTCTAATTAAATAGTCGACATCTGCAGGATGTCTTAAATAAGGACGAGACGTTTAGATATGAAATGAGAGGAACGCGCTATCAGTCTTTAAGCTGCGGGATTGGACCGTTTACCATCGTTGACATAAAACGTGCAATTTATCAACACTACTCCGACGGTGAAACTTATGTAGAGAGAACAATAAAATTCAATTTGGAACACTACGTACGAGACTGATTTTCCCTAAGGGGTCGATAAATTAAATTTATTCGTATAAGAACATATATTTTCGTACTTTTGGAAATAGTAATAATTTTTCTTAACGTTTCTAAGCAAAAACCAAACCTGTAGAATCCATAATTTCAAACAGTTCCAAGATTGGACTACTAGTTCAAAAGTTACAGCCCTTTGAATTTTATTTCGAAATTGGTTTCTAGTCCATAACTTTTGATTGAGAAGTCCGATCGAAGAAGTACGAATTGTTTTGGATTCTACGCACCAAAATTAATGAGAAAAAGTGTTTACCCGAGAAATTTTGGTGCAGTCGATTTTTGGTAAAAAAGGAATTACTGCCTTTTTTTGAGCCCCGAAAAAAAAAATGTCTCAGATCGACCCGGAAAAAAAATTTTCTTATAGAATGTGGCCTGTAGAATCCATAATTTCAAACAGTTCCAAGATTGGGCTACTAGTTCAAAAGTTACAGCCCTTTGAATTTTCTTTCGAATTGGTTTCTAGTCTATAACTTTTGATTGAGAAGTCTGATCGAAAAAGTACGAATTGTTTTGGATTCTACGCACAAAAATTAATAAGAAAAAGTGTTTTCCCGAGAAATTTTGGTGTAGTCGATTTTTGGTAAAAAAGGAAGGTTATACACTGCCTTTTTTTGAGCCCCGAAAAAAAAATTTTCTCAGATCGACCCGGAAAAAAAATTTTCTTATAGAATGTGGCCTGTAGAATCCATAATTTCAAACAGTTCCAAGATTGGGGTACTAGTTCAAAAGTTACAGCCCTTTGAATTTTCTTTCGAAATTGGTTTCTAGTCTATAACTTTTGATTGAGAAGTCTGATCAAAAAAGTACGAATTGTTTTGGATTCTACGCACCAAAATTAATAAGAAAAAGTGTTTTCCCGAGAAATTTTGGTGCAGTCGATTTTTGGTAAAAAAAAGGAAGGTAAATAACTGCCTTTTTTTGAGCCCCGAAAAAAAAATTTTCTCAGATCGATCCGGAAAAAAAATTTTCTAATAGAATGTGGCCTGTAGAATCCATAATTTCAAACAGTTCCAAGATTGGGCTACTAGTTCAAAAGTTACAGCCCTGTGAATTTTCTTTCGAAATTGGTTTCTAGTCTATAACTTTTGATTGAGAAGTCTGATCGAAAAAGTACGAATTGTTTTTGATTCTACGCACCAAAATTAATAAGAAAAAGTGTTTTCCCGAGAAATTTTGGTGCAGTCGATTTTTGGTAAAAAAGGAAGGTTATTACTGCCTTTTTTTTTAGCCCAGAAAAAAAAAATTTCTCAGATCGACCCGGAAAAAAACTTTTCTAATAGAATGTGGCCTGTAGAATCCATAATTTCAAACAGTTCCAAGATTGGGCTACTAATTCAAAAGTTACAGCCCTTTGAATTTACTGAGATCACTTATATAAAAGAAATCATAAACATTAAGGACGTTTTAATTAAAAACCAGCACATCGTTAAAATCCCAACTCGAATTACTAGTTCTAACCGGGCAACCGTCCAGAGAAGCACAAGATAAGCAAGAGGCATATCCCAAAAAAAACCGATGTATTTCAGGGTTTTTCAGGTTCAAATAATTAAGTGAAACCAAAAAATATTAATTGTCCTCCATCTTCTCCAGTACAAGAGCCTTCGGTGGTTACAAAAATAATTTCAAAATTCCAACAGGAACGGTCGTAGGCGAACTAATTAATTACGGTATCTCCTTGTCTCCATGGTATCGCGGAAAGTTCTCGAAATTACGGTTTTCTATGAAACGAAATCCAAACCAATCGTTACTATACAGGGTGGTCCTCGCAAACGGCAAACTCCACTCAGAAATTCCGGGTGCTCCGTTGTTTTCTGAGGAAGCCGTTTTTGTTATCGATATTTTCTTTAACTACGTGTTGATCCATTTTTTACTAAAAATTTATAATTTAAATCCAAACGTTGCCATAGCAGATCTATAATTACAGTGACGTATTTGTAGAATTTTTGAGATCATTGATTAAATTACCCCCAAATGTGACGTCAATTATTGTTTGTTCTATCCCTATCAAGTCTTTTATCTCTTTGTTACAACCCACGCAATTAAATGTTGCTATAAATGTAAGTGTGAATTTTTTAATAAAGTCGTAAATTTAAAACGAAAATGAAATTTATTTTAAGAGGGTTGTTTAGGGGTTGCTTATAGATCATTTAAACATAATCGATCAAAGAAACAAAAATATTTGGACCACTCCAAAAGTTACAACCCCCGCAATTAAAGGTAGATATAAATGTAAATGTGAATTTCTTAAATAATTACGTAAGTTTAAAACGAGAATGAAATTTATTTTTAGAGGGTAGTTTCGGGGTTGCTTATAGATCATTTAAACATAATCGATCAAAGAAACAAAAATATTTGGCGCATTGCAAAAGTTACAACCCACGAAATTAAAGGTTGCTATAGTAAATGTGAATTTTTTAAATGATTACATAAGTTTAAAACGAGCATGAAATTTATTTTTAGAGGGTAGTTTAGGGGATGCTTATATTCTCTCCTCTCTTTTGGAAGTAACTAAAGACTAAGTGGCGCCTGAAATGCACAGCATATTTTGTTGTTATCGAACAATATGTAAGTCAAAAAATTTTGTGTTTTAGTAATTAAAAGCTTACTCATACATTCGTCACCAAGAGGCGTACAATGAGAGCGTTTTTAACCTTTTACGAGTACGTGGCATAATTTGTGTATAATTTATGAAGCGCGATAAAATTGTGTCGCAACGCAAACAGAAATTTCTTATCTAATTTTGTACCCACTTACCTTTTGTCTCGTTTCGGTGGCGCAATTGCAAGCTGAAAAACGTTTCATTCGAGTACTGTTTGCTTTTTCGAAACGCGCACACAAAGCCCTTTTGTGATGCATTAATTACGAACGAAATTGAGTAAACATTTCAAGTTTTACACCGGGTGTCATTTATAGTGTGTTATATACACCCCCTTTTATAATGCGAGGGTGAGAATTTGCGGTGAATGGTATTTATTTATGTACTTGTCAAAGATATGGGTATAGTGTAAGTATATAAATGATGCACGTGCCATTTCGTAACGTTTACATTGAATAAATGTAAATCAAATATTAGGGGATGAAAAACTATTGTGAATTCGGTCGGGGATCTCATTCCTTTCTTATATTCTCGTCAGCGAAGCTTTTTTATTTTTTTTAAGGTGAGACTTGATTGTGTTGCAGTCCCCAGACGTATTTTATTCATTGCTTTTTGAATCCGAGATTGCAACGTGACGAGAGATAATCTTAATAATCGAAATGGGAGCGATTTTCGCTTATATTTGCATTCATATTTCTATACCCGAATCGTGTAATTTTTATCAGTTCTCTTTTCCAACTTTAATTAGAGCGCCATCTTATCGATCTGCTCGATGGACATTAATTTATGGACTGGTCGAAGGTCTTTGTGTGTGCGCGTATTTACGCTTATTGGAAATTTCCTTTACCGATCCCGACAATTGCAACCCGAAGGCTTTTCCGGGAAATTTCATCACAGTATTGTAATTTTCGCAATCAAGGTGGGTAAAAATGTTGTGCATCTCATCAATTTTAACACAACATGCCTGATATTTTATGTTTCTTTTTAAATTTAGCAGAAAATCTGTATTTTTGATCGATTTTGTTCCATAAATTCCATACACTCTGCAAATGTTGTAGATCTGACAGTGTAAGAGTTAGTAGTAGTTAGATACCACGCTCAATTTTAGTTTGCGTAATTATTTTACGAACCCAGTAAATTTAAGAGTTATGTAATTTGGGCAAGCCGAGTAAGTGCCAGCCCTGAAGTTCTACGTGGCGTTTCAGTATTTTTTAATTTTGTGTGAGTTTGTGTGAGTAAAACACTGGTCCATTAGATATTTCGATTGCATTCTGAATGTCCTTTACGGTCCGCCTATTTTATGGAGTTGTTAATTTCCTGGTTTAAATCCCGCCTTACGAATCACATTAGAGTTAGGGCGATAAATAATTCCCTAGTCCTTTTCAAATATGCCAATTTTACAAGTTCCATGATATTGAGTGCTATCATGACGGTTCTGTAAATGTAACCGAATCGTACCAATTAAAAAATGAAATGCGATACAAATCCCAAACTTTATGGCTCTAGCCTCTAACGGTCTCCGAAAGCAATTAAGAAACAAAGCCTCATAGAAACGAAACAACTCAGGAACACGTCCCTTGCCCTGCAATTTTTTCTTTCAAATTATCACTAAAATAATTTCGGACCTCACAACGAAATTTGGTATCTGGTATATTTATTAAAGTCTGTATAGGCTTTCTAAATCCGACGATTTCTTAAGTGCTTGATTTCCTGTAGTCTTGGCTTCTTAAAAAAAAGGCTTTGATGTTGAATCAAGTTTATAGTTCATGAAACACTATAAACCTCCGTATTCTTTGGCTTAACACACGGAGCTCGTTCTTATTACACAGTAAGGAATGTAATTAATTTCACCTTCCACACATTGCACCCCCTACGCATTAACTGCGCCGTCAAGCGAAACTAATGGGGTAACGAGGGAGGACTCACAAAGCTTTTTCATATGCAGTAAAACACTCCGCATAATGACGATCTAATCTTAACACATACATCGAAGTCAATACAATGCCACTTAAATTAGGCTTCAATTTGTATTACCATCTGCGCTACCATAAAAGTAGTAAAGGCATCTCGCATTATTCGAAAATGAGCTCGAAACTGTACAATGATCAAATATTAAATTGAAACCGCGCGGGTTTCGATGTCTCTGCCTACACTAAGGCGTGAATGTTGGGAAAAGCGGCGAGTGTTAAAATATTTACGTTCGCAGGTTCTGCGGTTGAGAAGTGCGGGGAGGTTTTGCAGGCTTTTTAGCACCTTCCGTACAATTTCGTTTCTTGTACCGCATCTGGTGCTTATACGATCACTGGGGCCGTTTTACGATGGGAGAATTTAATTTTTTTGTTAGATTAACCCAGAACTTCTGATAAACGTAATTTTAAGCTTTCTAACCGTAAGAGGAATAAGCTAGACGTTCCAGGAATGTAGTTTGCGGGTCCATTAAGACGCATCAAACTCCAAATAAACACACCGAGCCGCTTCAGAGACGCCTATAGTAGCCCAGGAGAAGAGTTGCACGGATTTTGAGCGGTTACCACTATTTCTGACTATATCATTCGAAAGCGGGGAAAGGGGGATGCGAATCGAATTGGCCCCCGCTTTTCAATTCAAGGAAAACTTTCCAGTTCAGCAAAAATTAAAATTAGATCATTAGCGTATGTGACCATAATCCTAGCACTGTTTAAAAATGCTTTTAGGGGTATTTTTACAAAGGAAAGAAACTCCCCTTATGTGATGGTGTTCCGTTGGTGATCCGTCCAGAGCTGGGCAGAATACTTTCAAAAAGTATTTGAATACTAAATACTTTTACGTCCAGCACAAGCGAATACTAGATACAGAGATACATTGAAAAGTATGCAAATACTTAAAAAAATAAGTATTCAAATACTTTAGAATGTATTCGAATACTGTCTCAGATCGACCCGGAAGAAAATTTTCTTATAGAATATGGCCAGTAGAATCCATAATTTCAAACAGTTCTAAGATTGGGCTACTAGTTCAAAAGTTACAGCCCTTTGAATTTTTTTTCGAAATTGGTTTCTAGTCCATAACTTTTGATTGAGAAGTCTGATCGAAAAAGTACGAATTGTTTGGATTCTACGCACCAAAATTAATAAGAAAAAGTGTTTTCCCGAGAAATTTTGGTGCAGTCGATTTTTGGTAAAAAAGGAAGGTTATTACTGCCTTTTTTTGAGCCCCGAAAAAAAAAATTGTCTCAGATCGACCCGGAAAAAATATTTTCTTATAGAATGTGGCCTGTAGAATCCATAATTTCAAACAGTTCCAAGATTGGGCTACTAGTTCAAAAGTTACAGCCCTTTGAATTTTCTTTCGAAATTGGTTTCTAGTCCATAACTTTTGATTGAGAAGTCTGATCGAAAAAGTACGAATTGTTTTGGATCTAAAGAGCGTCCTTGTTTTGTAGTGAAAGGTCGTTCCCTAGGATTTTTCCGGCAAAAAAACACCTGGTCAGTCAGACTGTACCATTTCTTCAGAACTTTGAGGTTTTAATTTATAAGAAGAAATGGAAAGATGCGTTTTAGAGCTTGTCAAAATTTTCAAGTTTAATTTTGTACAGTTTAGGCAATTTCAAAGTACACAAATTAAGTTTTCATATGAGGAAGGTATTTGAACTCCATTTCTCGAGTTGTGGAAATTTTCCAATTTCACTTTATAGATCGATAATATAAAAGTCCTGAAAATTATACATTACTGACGAGGAAATATTGAAGTGCTTCCCTCATTCTGAGGAGGAACCATAACCATATCTATTTTTAGTAAGCCTGAACTGTTAGTCACTCCTTAGTTACATCACCTGGAAGTCCCGTACACCAAAGCCACGACCTTGCACCGCAAAACAAGGTCACCCATTACTTACGTCACCGTACATAAAGATGTCCTACCCGGGGGGTGGGGAGCAGAGGTGCTCCGTTTCTACTTACCTTTTTTAATATATGTAGTTCAATCGAAATTTAGTGAAAATATGAACAATTAATTATAAAATAAAGATAATCTTATTTCAGGTCTACGAGGCATACATTTAGCTTTAGTTGGGAAGCACAAAAGAAAAATAATTGCATCTCCAAAAAGTAAATTAAAACCAAATTACAACTTCCTCGAAATATAAAAGAAGCTGTAAGCAAAACGTTCATCTAAATTGCAAAATCAGAAATGTTATTTTAATAACGGCCTCGCTGGAAATGTAATTATTTTTGCAAACATATCTTTTAGCGATGGACTTTATTCCGCGATTTGATTAACTTTCATGAGAGGTCGCGTCGTCGCACTTAAAATAATATCCTTTTACTATTATTTTTCGTTGTCTAGTCTTAAGTGACCTGGGCCGTAATGATGTACGGGCCGTAATGGAATAAAAGGTTTTCGTTCTCTGGAAAACAAATGCGACCCTTTCGCCAACAATAAGATAATAATTTGTGCTTGTTTAGGAAATCTGACTGTATGGTACATAAAATAATGGATTGCACGATTTTAAGAATTTGTATTCAGTATAATTCTGTGACGTTCCACGAACTGGAGGTTTACGTAATTCCGTTGTTATTTCAGGAAATGTAGTGCGTGTGCGTTTGCATAGGTACTTTCGACAACGAACGCACGTCGGCTCATCTTTCGTGCAAACAGCTTAAGTTGGATGAACGGGCATAAAAATTACATTCGAAATAAAGGACGGAATGTAGGGCTAGGCGACCTACTACCGTAATCCAATTAGAAGTTTTCTACAGAATGTGGATCATCTCGGCATCATGACAATAATTCCGTTACATAACACGTTTATTTAAGAAGGAATTTCGTGACAAAGTGAAGCAATTTTTTACTTTCGGATATTTCGTGTAGGAAATCGATTGTGCAGTATATTTGCAATATTGTTTACTAGTAAACAAGAGTACTTTCTGTACACTGATTGTGGATCACGTAAAAGTATTTGTTGTTATCTCCTACAAGCTGGAGCACATGATTTCCTAAAGACAATTAAAGGTCTAGAACTCAATTACGCAGAACAAAAGAAATTTAACTTTTAACTATCCCAAAAATTCGAAAAAACCCAATCCCCATTAAAAAGCTCCTGTTGCATTGGCAATTTGCCCGCAAGTGGAGGTTTCTAACTTTTCCTTTGGACTGTTTCGTACTGGGAAGAGCTTAATTTTTATTTCTACTTGGAGGCTACTTTTCAATGCCAGACCCTTTCAAAAATTGATATTATATTACTATATTAAAATTTACGGGGTTTTCAGTGAAATTAATCGCAAAATTGTAATAACGTCCCATATCTATTAAAACTATCTTTCGGCAAAAACCATTTACCGACCATTTGTATAAATAGTCACGGAGCGCAATTTGCTGTTACAGGGGATTCGTTCGTCCCCAACTACCGTAATCTTAATCAGATTCAATGCCCTAGGACAAAGAAACAATCGGTACAGGTCCAACCCCGAATTAGATAATGGACATAGCCTCAAATGGCTTACCGTCCCGAATTATGACCTTAAAAACACATAGCTCGATTTCGAATTGGAAATGAGAACTTCAATTACATCTGCTGGGAAAAATAAATCTTGGTAAACTACTCATTCTCGCCCACACTTAGCACTTATCGCACTTCGTTTCGTTAGTATAAAACGAAAGAGGACAATTTGCGAAATCACTGACCTTGCAATTACTTCTACGTTTCGCTTTTATATTGAAACACAGGTTCTATTCGTACTATCTGCCTAAGGATTAGCAGAACTAGGGAGGTTGCAGGTATATCACCTTTAATTCTAATTTATATTGGAGTTTTGGCGAGGTGCAGTTAAATTTTCGAATAATGATAGAATTGGTTGATCTGCCTCCGTCGCGAGCGACTCTGCTACTAAGTTTAAAAATATTTCAGATAACATTTTGTCCACACTTCATCTGGAAAAGAGGATTAGAACCCCTCTCCTTAGTTGTGCCTTTGCTTATATAGTAGCTTCGAGGAAGTGGAAGTAATAGTATGGGAGAAAACTGTATGCGACACCCTGTATGTAACACCCTGTATGTGAGATTTTTTAATTTATTAAGTGTAAATCTAGTGGATTATTTACGGAATAAGCACAGAGTTGGTTGATTTTACTTAAATTTGAATTTGCGTGTTCATTTTACCTTTTAGAATTGTTTGTAATTTCGTGCCGGCACGTCTGGTCGTTTGAGATAAGAAGTTTTGTTATCGGACGAGATATCGAAGGTGCGGATGGTGCGTGTTAGTTCGGCGTAAGTGGGGAAGCGCAACGCGTTCTTTCGAACCTGGCATCATCAAGTCTAATTATGATTGGCGGTGTTATTTGAAAGTCCTGGAGGAAATTCCATCCTTCTATTTTCGCAATTATTTAATGAAGACCTTCACCTCCTTCTTCTACATTACGCAAAAGCAAAGATGAAGAAATGATCAAGCATCTGTTATATTGATATCGTAAAGCAATGATCTTTCCTTTTCCTCTACATTTATTTATTTATTATTTATTCATTTTCAAGCTCAAATTGTAGAAAGAAAAAGACAAAACTAGTATGTTATTTTATTTAAAAATCTGCAGTATGTTTAAAGCAAGCAGGTTCATTAATATTCTACAGGCATCAGTAGCGTAACAGCTTACACCTTTATCTAGACAAAAAGTCTCTCAAAATGTTGAAAATGATACATATGAACTACAGCTGTGAGTGACTGTAACTCGATTGCGCGATTACGCTATGTATCACGGTAGGGTGATTGACAGGGGTCATTACGTGGTTTTAGGAACGAATTAGATTCATTGCAACCCCCGCAGATGTTGTTTAATTAAATTTGGCATTATTTCACTAATAGAAATCGCTGCACAATACAATAGTGTTGCGAGGGAATAAATAATGTTGTTGCATTGTGCAACCGTTTTAAACTGTAATCGCTTCGATAAATTCTCCCCCGATTTGCCGCCCCATAAACGTTTCCCTTCCCTTTTAAACGGAAACAAACGCTACCTGCTACGGACAAAAAATTGGCAATTTTAAATACCGCGCGTTGATGAGGTGTATCGACTGCAAAGTTTGGAAATGAGCGAGAGTTATCGCCCACGTAATGTAATGTAATTTATTGTCAGAATCAATAGTAGCTTTTCCGATTATATGGTTTCTTTCATTTTAAGGTTATGGGCGTGCGAAATGTCACCGTGATAAATGAACTAAGGGTTTCGGTAATACATTTCGTTTTTTTAATGCGGCTCAGTTCGTTGAATTTCTGAAAAGGGGCGCATAAGTATCAAACGCAGGACGTCGCGATTATATCGATATTAACAAAACCCCCTCGCGGAAACTTGGCAACTCGTTAATTTTCATTTAATTTCACCTCGTTGCTGGTCTCTCGCTGCTCGACCAATTCCGCCATACGTACAATGCGTTATAGCGAGGCCTCCATCAATTAAAATTTACTTAACCCTTAGCGGTTACAGTTATCTGCCTGAAGAAACACTTTCGGTTAACCCAAAAACACTTGAGAAGGAATGGATAAGCGACGTAGTTATAGTTTATACACGGCGTCATTAGTGGGAATGGAAATTATGCATGAGCTTCGGTATTTAATTGCCTGACTTTTTTATAATTCAGTAATGACGTTTATTACTTTTAATCAAATCAACTGTCTCACTTATTATTTATGGTTTAATTTGCTTTTATACGCTGGTGCGTGACATCCTATACTTTACTTTTGTAATATCTTTAATCCATTTATCGTTGATTAAGTGAATTTCTTTCCCAGCCGGCGGTAAGGGATGCGAGTTTATTATAATTAACAATAATTGATCAACTACCTCTCCTGTAAAGGAAACTCTTTACTATTGTATCTTCATGCATTCAAAATTGCACTTTTCCTTCTCGCATTCTAGTTTTAGGAAGAAAAACGCACGATATGTTTCAATACAAGGTGTAAATGTCTTCGTAAATTAAGGGAAGTTTATGAGCTCCGAACTGCACATTAAAGTGCATTAAAGCGCATTGCTTTTTACTATTGATCCCAATGGAAGAAGACCGCCAAAATTGACGAAGGAGAGTGTAATGATAATCGGATCCGTCCCACCTGGCGTGAACGTTAAATTTTCAAATAATTTTCTTTTTACCAGTTCCCTTTTAATTTTGTTCCAATGTAACGTTTTGGAAAGGAAATTAGTTCCACTGTCAGAAAACATGGTACAAATCTTTCTAGAGCATTTAAAAATGTTCCACTATCCAAAGCTAAGGGCTGTAGGACAATTCGCACCCGAATAATTCGCTCTCGGACAATTCGCACCCGGACGTTTCGCTCCCGGACAATTCGCACCGGAATAATTCGCACCAGAATTTCGCTCCCCTGAGAGGGTATTTTGTGTACGGTTGACTTTTAACATAGAAAGTCGGCTGTGAAGTATTAAAATTATAATAAATAATAATAATATTAAAATTGAGCGTGAAATCTCCAATATTACCCACCAATATCACGTTTTATTACTTTGTGCATGTAATAGACGTATACCTACATACAATTTGGATATTTTCAATATTAAGGTATAATTTGGAATCGTGACGTCCATTTTGTGTTCAAACTCTAAATGGGATAATTTATTAATATTGAATAAAAGTTCTCTAAACCGTTCCCATATAATTTAATAAAACGAACTGATACACTACATGTTTCGACCAACGGTCATCTTCAGGTGATCTACAAGATGGTAGAGATAATTGAGGAGAGACTATAGCTATAAAACTGACAATAGATGGAAAACAATTAAAAACCCAAAAGGGCAGTAAAACTGAAAAGGCCAACGACCATATCCGTGGTTGGTTCCAGAGTAAAATTGAAATTTGAAGAGGTTGATAAACTAAATTTTTTGCAAGGGAGGGCCGAACCTAAAAACTAACCTTAGACGACGGTAAAAGCAACGATGAAACTTATACGTATAAAAAAGTGAAAAGGTCAAAAGACGATATCCTAACTAACAAAATACCCAATTACGGGCTTTGGAACTGGAAACCATCTGCACTCTCAAAATCAGTGCTCGGTTTAGCTAATCTTACCTTGCATCGTTGACCCAGATCCTGGCATTGCATGTTAAACTAAGAGCCGATGGATCCTTCTTTGCTCTTCTCGCTCAACAAAGCCATGATGAGCAGTTTTGGAGTTTAAGGTTCTTAGCAAAGAGGTACATGTATCCTTCATAGATTATGTATCTCTTTCCCCTTTTCGTTGTACCGAACTCCATTCTTACGCGCCCCGTATAGTTTGCACCGCCTAAATCTCATATCCATTATCAACTTTTTGTAACAAATCAAATTTCAACTTTTAGCCTCAGGGACCATTTTCCATTTTTGATGATATTTTCCTTGATTTTGGCATTTCAATGTGGCACTTTATGTTGATTAAACAATAGCCATACAATTTGTAGAGGAATAATTTTTTTAATAGTATTTATGAGGCAAGAATTCATACGTACAATCCTATGTACCTTTCTAAATGGAATGGACCATATCAAAGCAGTAGAGATTTTAGGTCAATTTAATAGCATCCATATCACTCAAAATCTGGAATTTAGTACTTATTTTATTGTAATCTCCGTTTTAAACATGAGAACACTTGCAAAAGGTACCATGAATGAAAATTTGTTTAAAAAAAAAAACAAAAAAAGGTAAAAAGACACTCATCCGTGATGTAAATTGTCCATGCACTCATGTTCACAAGTAGAGGGATGCTGCAAATAATATTGCAATAGGAATATAAAAGTATAAATAAAATTTTAACAATTATTATTTATTAATAGCTGCAAGTTAAGTTTCCTAGTTTCCTAAAAACGAAAAAAGCAAAAAATGTTGATAAATATCGTGAAAAAAATTGATCTTGCTATAAATTATATGGCTATTATTTAAATAATATACTGAAATTGTGAAGATCCATGACTCTCAATGGGGTGCTTCGGAGAAATAACACCAAAATCTACCCATTTAATATTATAACAATTTTTATGGGGAGATTTTGGTGTTATTTCACCGAAGCTAAATAATAATATACGGTGGTGCATTAGAAACCATACATAGCTATTTCTGTAAATTAAAATAATTTTCAAAAAACGCTTTGGCACGTCAAATTGATCATGGATGTCTAAAATAAAACTTGCTCACTAATGTTTTTGTCTCGCATCGCTGACAGTGCAACCCTTAAAATCTTAAATGATGCATCGTTGGTTAGGTCGCCCATCTCTGAATTCGTATATGTAATTTTTTGGTTTAGTTGTTTCATTTCCAGCGCATTCGACGTTGCAGGTACAAGTTTTCTCTTTTTTATACCACTTGCAACTGCATAATTTTGACGCACGATCGCATTAGCTTCTATTACATAGTGATCGGCCCGACATCCTTCCAATAACATAAACAACAACGCGCCCTCAACTTACTTTTAAAATATTTCAAAAATATCAAATCTAAAAAATTATAGTCTCACCAAATTCAGAGAAGGAAAGCCTTTCCAATGATGTCCTATCTTCCTTGTTGCGCAATTACCAATGCTAAGGGTTTTGCTTTAGTACATACTAGGTATGCCATACAAAAATTAAAAAGGAAGTATGTAGGTACTTAATAATTACAAACATTTAAAAGAAAAAATCATCAATATCGACCTGTTCCTAAAACGTTTCAAGATTTTCAAAACCCTTACTGTTTTGATTATTAACAATCTCTTAAAAAATGCCAGAATTTTTCCATGTATCTCTTCAAACTATAAAATAAATAACAGTAAGAAAATCAAAAAGAAACTTTTAAGTTCATTCACTACCATAGTTGTAGCAAAGATAACGCAAAAAAATAAGCAGTTAGTGTAATTTTACTCAGTCACCAATAATCAACATATAGCCATATGTGGTCAAAGAAACGTAAAACTGGTTCTAAGAAAACTGGAAACTTACCTTTTCTGAACACCACCACAACACTACTACCAGAAATAAAATTTTTTAAAATTAAAAAAAAAGTATACACAAAATCAAATCCCGTGCTCAGATAAATTTTAAAATACCACTCTGTCAAACGTTCAAGAATGAAGATACTATACAGGCGTTAAAGTTCTAATTAGTTGTGGTCATACGTACTTAAACCTGATTTTTCGGACCTCATTACTTTTACCTTGTAATAACCCCTATTCATCTTCCAGAAATAATAGAAAGGACGTCATTACGATATTTCTCTTATTGTTTCTTTATGAAGTACAATTTGTGTTATCGGTGTCTTTTCAAATTTACCTTTAATTATAATATTATCTTAATTACTTATTCAAATTTAGTGCCATCTATGAAATGCATTGTTCTATTGTCATTTATACATACTCGTTTTGTCTAAAATAAATTTAATTCATTTCCTTTGTAACCCTTTTCCACTAAAGAAATAAAGAACAATTTTTTATGTGTCTTATTCATTAAGAAATATTTATGTAAGGGAGCGTTAAAATTACTTCCTTTTTCTATTTTCATCTTGATCTTATAATGTAAATATTTTTAACTTTAGACTTATCACTTTGTTTGTGTACGGTATTATAATTATGTTGATTCTATTTTAATATTAAGAGCATCTCAAAAGTAGCGAATATTACACATAATATTGTAGATATACTATAACTAGGTATAACTAATTGGTATTTAATTACTCCACAAAAGACGTTGCAGTTACCAATTCTTATTTTCTCAAAACGAAAGTGCAGTAGATACAAATTATGTGTTCTTAAATTACAGGATGTAACTATATCAGACTCTTCATACAACTTCAAAAAAAAACCAGCGTGATTATATTTAAGAAATGGAAATACTTAAGAATCGCGATGTGTTGAAAATGAAAGAGCAAATAACTATTATTTGAAACATTTTTCCATGAAGTAGATGTTTACCAAGATGTGCACTAGTACATACGTTCTGTAAAGGCAATGGTCTAGTAGCCTCTTAAAAATATTTAATTTTAATAAACCAAAGATTTACACAATTATCCGGGTGTGAATTATTCGGGAGCGAATTTTTCGAGGACGAATTTTTCGAGTGCGAATTGTCCGAGTGCGAAATATTCTGGGAGCGAAATGTCCGGGTGCGAATTATCCGGGAGCGAATTTTTCGAGTGCGAATGGTCCGGGTGCGAATTATCCGGGAGCGAAATGTCCTGGGTGCGAAATATCTGGGAGCGAAATGTCCGGGTGCGAATTATTCCGGTGCGAATTATCCGAGTGCGAATTGTCCGGGCGCGAATTGTCCGCACACGAAAGCTAAGACATAATAAAGGTTAAAAATAAATAATTATAATCCTTTATTTGCTCAATAGAAAGACATAGCCTTTCCATTTTCAGAGCAAAAACAACATTTTACAACCTGCCAAAGTACAATAGAGTTAAAAATAAATCAAAAATAAAAAATATATATGGTAACATTGATAACAGTACTTAAACTACCGACACCAATAACAAAAAAATCAAACAAACCAACAAAAAAAAAGAAAAAATTATCTATCGCCCCCTTGAATAATTACTATGCGACGTTTAATTAATTATAATTGATTATACGACAAGTAAAGTTTTATGAAAATATTAAAACTTAAATTAATTACTGTTAATGTTAATAACCGAGCGTAACATTTTACGGTAAAGAACTGTGATGAAGATCACAATTTTGTGAAATTAAATTAAAATTGTAAGAGATTATAAACAACGGGTTTTTGCGCAACAAATTAGATTTAGGAGTGGGGTTTGTAAATTTTTTCTATTAATACGCACCGGAACGGTGAAGTTTAGGCCAGGCGGAAAATTAATTAAATTATGGATAAAGCCAAAGAAACATTTTGCACTATTCTTTGCGACATTTCAGTGACAATATGTCAAATCTTTGCAGGAGACTAGCAGGTGGAGAACCTCTTTGGGGGTAAAACCAATCTAATCGATAAGATATATATTTTAAAAACCTTGGGTGAGGCCAATTTAATACAATAAACAATTTTGAAAATACGAATGTTGACAGTACAGCATTAAGTTGTGACTTGTGAAGTGAGTATCATCAGAAAAAGTTGAATTACTCATTAACCTGATAAGCACAAAATTTTAAGTTAGCAGCACAAAATTATGTGATAGGTACTTGGAACTTAATTCCTTTGAAGTCGGCACTCCAACTTCACGGACCCTTCGCTTGTGATGTCAAAACATTTAATAGATCCTAGGGAACACACTAAAACGCTCACTGTTTTTCCGCACTAAAAACAAGGAATTAATGTATTCGCAGCGTTCGACCAAATTGTCGACTATAAAACAAAAATATGTTTTTCTTCCATTAAATTTTCTATTCAACTATAATAGCGTGCATGTGTAACAGTAATGACAAATCAGCGCTCACCAACACGAAAATATTTAATGAACGTCGGCTAAATGTGGACTGTGGATACGTGCGCGTGATCGGAATTGATGTACAGTCATGCATGTGTGTTTGACGATGCGTGTGGGTGGAATCGGTTACTGATTGACGGTGTAATTATGCCTTTCATACTTGATGGCACTTACGTACGTAGGTATCATTATTTCTCTACTAAAGGCAGAAGTTAGTCGTTATTTTTACCTAGAAATAACAGCCAGCACAGGTTATATGGATTCTTACGTATATTTCTAGTACATATTTTGAAAATTAGTAGCTTAGTGTACTAGCTGGTTGTTCCTGTGAACCACAAAAAAGTAAACCAATTGATTTTACTCGTCAAATTCGTACAAATCACTAAGTTTGTGCTTTATACGAACGAAAGAACAACCCCCAAAGATCCAAGACATAGACTTCGATTATTATAATAATTGTGATCTATCCTGTACCCTTAGAAGCAAAGAGTTAAATTTTTGCTTTTTTTCTAGGTAGGGCAGCGTAAACATTTTCGGTGTCGTTTGGGACATTTACATTTAACGCGTGTGTATATTGTCATTCGGTGAGCTAATTGTAATTCTATTTGCTCGTGTGGGAAGTTACACGTGTTTATTGCCAACGAGCCGGCAATTACTTCTGTTATTTTCTTTGCTACTCGAATAAATTTTGTACCAGATACTTACATAAAACCTAGGGTTAACTGCATGTAGCGAAGAGCAGACACCTAGACGGTTTCGAATTTATCTCGCAATTTTATGAACTGATGATATTCCGATACGAAACTCCATATATCAAGTGTCGTTTCGATTATTCTGGATGTAGACAGTATTTAATTTTATACAGAGGTTTATCGGGAAAATAACAGGAAAATATCGTGTTTGTACTGAAAGCTTTAGCATTCGATAGAAAAGCTTTCATGCATTAATTCAGTAGGTAGGTTAATCTCACCCTTCGTTGTGAAATGCTGAATATTCATCAGAATTTCATTTTTTCCTGCGAGAGAGGATATAAAAATAATTCTTCTTGGGTAGGTCATGTTTAGATACTGCCGCGTTCTGTTATTAGTTTACTGGCCCAACGTAAATAATCAATTAAACCCAACAACCCCTTTATATTAATCTAAAAACGGAAATAAATCTTGGATTCTATGGCTGTAAGTAGATTATATCTCGATTTCACGTATTGCAAAGCGTGTAATTACGAAATTTATGGGGTTTGAACAAGGAGAAAATGCTTATTCATGTTGCACGTGCCGAAGCACGCGACATGAACAATGAATAACAGATTGTTATTCAACCCTGCCGCAAACCTCACTGTTTTTCAAAGCAACTAGCTTTGGCCCACACCATTTCAGTATAATATTCAATTACATATTCAAAATAGGCTTTCATTATTGCAATTATTGTAGATTACAACTGGTCTGATAAAATTAAAGTGATTTATTTCAACATACGCAGTGCTCATTTGGTTAATTTTCTGTTATAATTCTCTTTCGTTCTGCACCTCCCCTATGACACATGCCGAATTAAATAAAAGGGTATAGGTACACAATAGGATCGTTGTAGCAGGTAGCATAGATGATACATAAACGAAAACGACACATAATTGAGAGAGAATTTCTGAATGGAGCCTTGCATCCCAAATTTTTACGTAAAAACTAAGTTTAACAAGATCTGAAGAATCGCATACGATTTTCAGATGGGAATTTTTCAATGGAATTTTATACGTAAATGGAAATCCAAAATACCAATATTCTAATGCGGTTTTTTGGTAAGACAAATAACATTGGGCTAATATTTCTTAGGTTCTTAGCGAAAAAAGTTAATATTTGGTTGACCTTCACCAAATGTCATATTGCTTTACAATTACAAAGTGTACTCCCCTAAAGAAATTATAGTCCCCAATAGCCGAAACTACAAAATTTCTACTGATACCAAAAAAACCATACATTCCCTAAGAAAATGTCAGACGAAAAAACAGATCAAAACGCCATTGTGTAAAAAAAAGTTCCGAACCAAACTCTTTAACAAACTTGAAAAATATGGTTAACATCAGAGCTGGGCAGAATACTTTCAAAAAGTATTAGTAAATACTTTACACAAATCAAAGGTATTTGAATACTAAATACTTTTACGTCCAGCACAAGCGAATACTAGATACAGATACATTGAAAAGTATTCAAATACTTAAAAAATAAGTATTCAAATACTTTAGAATGTATTCGAATACTTTCAAAAGTATTCGAATACTTTCAAAGGTATTCGAATACTTTCAAAAGTATTGTAATACTATCAGAGGTATTCGAATACTATAAAAAGTATCCGAATAGATAAGAATCCATAATTTCAAACAGTTCTAAGATTGGGCTACTAGTTCAAAAGTTACAGCCCTTTGAATTTTTTTTCGAAATTGGTTTCTAGTCTATCACTTTTGACTGAGAAGTCTAATCGAAAAAGTACGAATTGTTTTGGATTCTACGCACCAAAATTAATAAGAAAAAGTGTTTTCCTGAGAACTTTTGGTGTAGTCGATTTTTGGTACAAAAGGAAGGTTTAAGTATTCAAATACTATGCGAAGTATTCGAATACTTCTCAAAGTATTGAAATACCTTGCGAAGTATTCGAATACTAAATATTTGTGAAAGTATTTGAGTTACAAATACAAATACTGCTTCCATACAAGTATTTAATTACAAACTATTTGAATACTTTAAAGGATTTGAATACTAAAAAGTATTTACAAAATCGAATACTGCCCAGCTCTGGTTAACATGTGGTTTATCACAAAACCGTGTTGGGAACTAAAGTGAGAATGACTACAAAGAGGTTAGCAAATCTAGCAACTTAACGTACATGTTTTTAAATGACGACCTTCCCCTTGGCGGCATAAGCGCAACCTGGACTCGCTGTATTTTCTTTTGGTATCAGTAGAAAATTTGTAGTTTCCGCTATCACGAGCTACGTATAATTTTTTTAGGATGTGCCATTTGAAGTTTTACAAAAAATAAAACATTTGGCGCAGGACCTAAAGAAATTACGTGAAAGTGGAAAGAAAAGGTGCCTGTGCCTCAATTCAAAATTTAACCAACCTCGCGATTTAGTTTTTCTAAAAAAATTTTTAATTTTTAGAATAAGTACATACTCTTCAGGGACTTTCCAATTTAGTAAAAGTCTGGGGTGTTTTTTGGGCGTTTCATAAAAAAGCGTACGCAAAAGTAACAAAGCTTTTAGTATCAACGAGCTTTTGCTGCGTAGATAATTAGCCTAGGACAAATCAATTAAACGTCACAGTCCAGTATTTTACTCTGCAAAGGATTCCGGTGTTAAGTTATATAGTTGCGAACGCAACTAAAAGAGTTGGCTTGTGTCGTTAGAACTTGTAATGTGTAAAAAATTGTTCTAACCCCCCCCCCCCCCCATTTAAAACAAAATTAGGGTCATAAATTAGTGTACTGAAAGTTTCTTCTTTGGCATAGTCGTAACTTATAAGTGATTGAAGCTTTAAAAAACGGCAAATTGCTCTAATGCTCTCTCAAACTGAGAGAGGACGCAATTGCTAGCGTATGATAATTTTCCATTTTCCCTGGTTTTGCTAAGGGAATTTTAACAACTACCTACCCAATTTGTCCCTAACAAAATTACCGAATACGCTCTGCATTTGTGATAAGAGATTACCAATAGTGATTAGAGCTTTTTGTGTTTCCCTTGGATGGATGCTTTAAATTATTTTGTTTAGAGATTTTTATTTGGAATTTTTTGCTTTTCCAATAGCATAACATAACAAGAACGTCCTTAAATAGTAAAAAATTTACGAAAATGATTTCAAAATTTCTAGATGGCGTACAATGTTGAACTTTCACATAGAACTCTTTGGGTTCGTCTATAGATCCTCCTTGGTAGATTATGACCTCCCCCACTCACTATCATTCGCCACGTCATTGGAACCACTTAACGGACATCACGTGCAATTGATTACTCATTAGATTGTTGCTGAAAATACTTTAACGTTAACCAAGCAATCTGCTTGTTAATGAATTTATAACAGTATACTTAAATAGATGAATTTATAACAATTATTTATAATTCCTTATCGACTTGATGGCGCCTACTGTCTCCCGGATGTCTGGGATACCCGTTACAACGTCTAGTGACTCAGTTTTAAGAAACTTTAGACACTTTAGTGAAATATAAGCTTCCATTAGTGTAGGTAAACATTGGAGCTGCTCAAAACTCTAAATCTAGTTCGAAAAAACTACATGACTGCCTTTACCATATAATAAAATGATCGCACAATCCGGGAAGCAATCAAGTACGAGTACTTAATTGGCACTAGAAACGTTAATGCGGCAATTTCTGGAGTTGTTAAGTGATTACGTGTTCAATCTCGAAACTCAAACACAACTGCTCTCGAACACAACAAAACACTCTAGCGTTCTCCACGTAACGATAACATTATGTAGAGGACCCCCCCCCTCCCCCTCCCCCCATCTTATTACTAGACAAGTTTTAAAACGAATAAGTATATAATTTAATTTGCTCGCAAATTTAGCCGTTCGTAATTGTATTACGAAGTATGAAACTTTAACGGTCAACTAAACTGGAATATTAGTTTCTGCAGCGAGAATAATAATTAATAGATGGAACGTTTGTGTATCTCCTCATAACTGAATTCTGTTACGTAAGAGTAATCAAGTATTTTGCGAGTGCTGTTGCAAAAGCCAATTAGGAAGGAATTACTGCCAGTATTTATGCGAGATTTTATGTGGAAGTAAATTTTGTAGTAGGGTACTAACAATATTCTAAACTCTCCGTTAAAACTTGATTAAATAACGTAGAGCACATTTTACAAATTCCAAATCACATCCTTCTGGAACCGTGGGAGAGTGAGCCCATGGAACCAAAATTGATGAGAAGACAATTACAACAGGTCAATTTAAATAAATAGCCACACGACTTACAACGTGTTTTCGCCTGCCAGGACTCGTTTGCGAATTTACCAAGCAATTTTCGTTCAATCCAGGAATACAAGAAAACAAAATAGTAGGTATATTTCTCTTTAATTTTCTAAGGTAAATAGTCGCTACAAAGTAAATAATAAAAAAGCAGCTCTGGAGAGAGTTGTTTGTAACTCACAACTCACATCATACAATCCGATTATCTTAAAAAATATACAAGACATTACTGCAAAATCTACCCCCTCGTCGTTCTGACGGTACCAAAGTTAACAATGTTCGTAAATATGACAGTTATCTGTTCAGAGGGGCCTAACAGTCTGTCGGAAAACAAATATTCTTGTTTATTTGAATGATTAAGTTTCAAGCGTACCTATACAATGTAATCCCTCGTCCTTCTGAAGATAAGAATTTCAAGATCTTTTTTTTGTTAATTTTAAACACAAATTTGACTAACTAAAAAATCGTTTGTTTTTGCTATAACTTTGGACGCAGCCTTTGAATCGTCCCAAATTAACGCTTATTGTCTTCTCTCTAAGGATTCGTTTCTTATTTCCCAGTCACGTAACTTTAATTATTTATTTATTTATTTGCCTTTACTTTTCCTCGTTTTGCAGTGCAAGTTCTTGGATTTTCGGTACTTACATGTGACGTTTTACCAGTTGTTATTGTGGAAAAAAAATCCTTATATTCTTCCCAGTTTACACAATATTCACTCGCGAAAGGGATGCATTGATAATATTAGTACAATCGCCCAAACTCTAGATTGATAGAGGTGATGACAAAACTGATAATAATCCGTGTAAACGCGCCTATAAACGGCCGAATAGTAACAGAAAAAAAAGTGTTTTTTTACAGTGTAAGGTAATTGCACCAATAGCTGACCTTGTACCAATTGATGACACCATCAACTTTAATTAAATTTAATAAGAAAACAATAATTTAAAATGCAGATTTCTGTAATTCCAACGCTTCTTGAGTACCCTTTCAAGACACATTGTCTAAAATCGTTTGGCAACACTGCACTGTCATGGCAGATTATGTTACAGTGTTTGCCGCTATTTTTGCGTTCCATAAATTTTATCAAGGGAATAGTGATTTTGCTTAGAAGGTAAGTGCACAAAAGAGTGTTTATATCGTTTTTAATTCATTATAAATCCTACTTCTTGCGTTTATTTTATTTTGAGACTATGAAATTAGATAATTTTTAATGGAAATACGATTCTAACCTATAAATTTGAAAATATTTGGGGGGTCAGCTTTAGAAACAAAATAAAATGCATTGATCTAGTAGATAACACTTGGGTCATCTATAGGAGCAAACGAATAAATATATCTATACATGTCTTATTTTAATGTGTTTAACCTAATATTTGTATCTCTGTTTAAAAAATAGCTATAAATAGATAATGTCCTATAGGTGACCCCTGTGTCACCTTTACCTACAATACAGATGCAATGCCTGACTCCTCAATATAATTTTTAATTCCATGGAAAAAACATCTTAAGTCCTTGTACTTAGTTTGATTAGATATAAAGTCAATTTTAATTTTTCACAGATGGCCACCAAAAAAATTTTGGAGTATCCAGAAAGCTCTATGACAAATGCTCTTAGTGCAGTTAGAAGTGGTATGCCTGTTAAGACAGCATCAAAGACATTCAAGGTTCCCAAAACGACATTACTTTATAAATTTAAGGGTATTAATCCGGAGTCCTGCTACAATTTTTTCAAAAACTGAAGAGGATCTTCTTGTTACGTGGATAACATCTATGGCAAAAAGTGGGTTCCCGATTTCCAAAGACATTTTTTTATCCAGTGCTTCGAAACTAGCCAAAGAGCTTAAAAAAAACTTCAAAAATAACATGCCCGGCCGAAAGTGGTACGAAGGATTTTTACGTCGACATCCCGAAATAAGCCTTAGAACGCCTTAAAATTTAACCACGAGTAGAGCTTCTGTAAAAAAAATACAAATTAGAAGATGGTTTATTGAAGTCTACGAGTTTTTAGAAACTGCTGGCTTAACAACTGTCTTACAAGATCCCACTCGTATCTTTAATGCCGATGAGTCGGCGTTTTTTTTAAATCCAAAAGGAAATAAAGTTTTAACATTAAGAGGTGATAAGACAGTTTATGCAACTGTAAATAGCAATGAAAAGGAGTGTCTTACTGTACTTTTAAATGGAAATGCCGCGGGAACTTTGGCTCCACCAATGATAATTTTTCGATATAAAAGAATTCCTTCCGACCTCTCTGCTAGCGTACCAAGGCATTGGGGAATAGGAGTTTCCGAAAATGGGTGGATGACCTCAGATACTTTTAATAGTTATATAGCAAACGTCTTTTATCCTTGGGCTAGAGAAAATATTTCATTTCCCACAATATTTTTCGTAGACGGACATTCCTCACACTTATCGTACCACCTTAGCAAATTCTGTTCAGAAAATCAAATAATTTTGGTGGCTTTGTATCCAAATGCTACACATTTATTACAACCAATGGATGTAGCAGTGTTTCGTACTTTGAAGAAGAAAAGAAGGAAGGAAAGAAGGAAAGAGCAAGTCAGCGCATGGAGGCTTCAAAATCAACATGAACCATTAAGACGACGAGATTTTGCTCCCCTATTAGATGCTGCTATTAAAGATCGGGTAACTCCAAAGATCCTTCAAAATGGATTTAAGACATGTGGACTCTTTCCATGGGATGCCGAAGTAATGAGCAATTTTTTTCCAGAAAATGATGATCGATCTAATTCACCTAAACAATCTGAAGACATCGTGCAGACGGATAATATAGACAGACTTGCATTTATGGAATCTCTTATAGACCAAGAAACACTTAATAGTTTTCAAGAGCACCTACCTGAAGAACAGTGGAGTGATCGAATAGAAGATAAATCGTTGTTTGAAATTTGGAAGAAAATGAAACAAAGTTGCTGATTAGTTACAAAAACTATTGAAAACATGATAGCAGAGGCAGAAATTGTTTTTGAAGACGACATTAATTTTGAACTAATAAATGAAAATAATGTTAGCAATCCTGTTTGCAATAATGAAACAATTGATACTACCATCTTAACTGCTGAAGACCCAAATATCACTACCATAACACACCCATTCCCGTCTAAAATAACTTCACCTTCACTTTGTCCTGATGCTGATAATGACAACGTTCAGCTGCACGATTCTTTTAAAAATACCTCCTAAGTACCCGAACTGAATGTAAATCAACCACCACTGGATTCCAAAGATAAAATTAATATTTTAGATGTACAAATTATAACGCCTATAAAACCCAACCTGACATTGTTAGAACATCGATCGCCAATGAAGTGTTCCGAGAAATTAGACAACACCAAAACTGGACCAATAGTTCCCAGTCCTTTTAAGCGAGCGCTTTTCTGGCCCGAGTCAACACCCGCGACAGATAAGAAAACTAAAGAAAAAATACCCAGTGTTGTAACAAGTCAAATGTGGCAGGAATATAGCAAGAAAAAAAGTGAGAAAAAAGCCAAAATGGAAGCTGATAAACTAGAACGAAAAAGAAAACTAGAGGCTAAGAAAAAAGACAATAACAAAGTAAAAAAAAAAGTTGTGGTGAATACACAAAAGGAAATGGACAAATCCGAATCAACCGATGAGGATAATGCGCCTTTAAGCAAAATAAGAGGAAATTTAAGGGTGGGAAAATCAAAACCTTTGGATTACGTGGTTGTCAAGTACGACGGAAAATACTTTCCGGGTAAAGTTACTGAAACTCGGAATGAAGAGTATTTTGTTTCCGCAATGGTCCAATGTGGAAGAACAGGATGGCGCTGGCCTGATATTGAAGACCAAATCTGGTACGATGAACAAGACGTAGTAATGATTATAGAACCACCTAAGCCGAAAAACTCTAGAGGTATCTTTTTCGTAGAAGAAATGAAAAACTTTACTGAATTCACCGAAAATTAATTATTTTCCTTAACGTTAAAATTATATAATAAAAAATTAAGTACGTTTTTCACAAAACCGAGTTTTTGTTATTTTAAATAAATTATTTTTGCAGCTACAACAAAGAGCAAAGGGGGGTCAGGTACTGGTACCGAAAAAGGTCATCATTAGGAACTTCATTAATTTTTGGGGTCATGCATTGGACCAATCTCATAACCGCAAAAAATATATATTATTTTAGTATACATATTTAATTTTTTGATTATTGTATTTTTTTAAGGGAAACTATAATGTCTTAAAACCCAACGGTATATAGTTTGTCTCATAAATGATTTTTATCAGAACTACATTGACTAATCAAATGAAAATATCTTAAAGTGTCAGCTTTTGGTGCATCTACATGGGAAAAAACAAAGACGTAAGTAATGAGTGGTGGAAGCTCGTGGCCTTGGTGACACGAATTTCCCGGTAATGTCCCAAAGAGTCACCTTGTTACGAATACGTACGACAAGACCCATTTCCAGTAGGAGAACTTTTTGACACCCAGAATTCGGAAACGCGACTTTTAATACTGCTCATATTCAAAAGCACTGAATTTCTTTTGAAAAATTCCCCTAAAACATACTAAAATAAATAACATAAAATCAGCTTTAAAAACAAAAAGGCCACACACATTGCTTAATTAAAAAATTGCTATTTGACTTCAGCTTTTGGTGCAGTCTCTGTTAAGCTAATGTTAAGGTTCAAATAAGATTTAGCCGATGATTTAGCATTCCAATAAGAACATTTGATACTCAAAACACAAGAACTTTTTCGTTCAAGTTTGGCTTCACTAGAAAATATTTAACGCTTTTGTGTTACACAAGGTTTAGGATAGTGCTATTAGTGATTTGCGATCATAATTATTCTACATTTCTTTGATTTTCTAGTGTTTTAGCTCCAAACTTGCATAGTTAGCCACAAAGGTTAATTATTAAATTACATAAAGTTTTTATGGCATTCAGAGGTGCTTCCAATTGGGGATAAAATACAGGGTGATAAACCCCGGGAGTTATTAACCCTGACTCCACCCCCACCCCCGATATTCACACAAAATCCAGTTTCTGGCTTGTTGCCGACCTCTTAGTCATTAATCTGATGCTAACTGTGTTATATCTATATTATGTCTCTTTGGGGGTTGAGAGGGGGGGGGGGGCAGATCAATAATTAGGGTTTGTTGTTAAATTTAACTCGACCCTAAAAACAACTATGATCAATTTCCTTGTACCTGTCCGCCTTTGAAATCTGGAACCAGTGTCCATAAGACGTAGTGAAAGCATTTTTATCCCTCACTACTGCAAATTATGAAGATTCGCATCGAGACATTGAAAAATCTGGGGGTAACTCCCTTCAGATTGTTATCTGTTCAAAATCCCAGATCTTTTTGTAACAGGCAAATACCTTACAAACATTATTCCAGAACAAACAGATTTTCGTACTAAATTTAGCTTTTGAGGAAATATATACTGTAACATTACGAAACAGTAAAATGATATCAAGCAAGACTCAATGTTCCCATTCATCCAGTTAAAAGTTTTCAACTGTTTCAATAAAGGTAATAAAGGCCCTGCAATTTGGTTGTTGATACAAGATCGCCTCTCCACGTTGCATGGATTTGTAACTACTGTCTAGTGACACGTGCAAAGATATCACTAAAAAAACAAATAAAATTCATTTTCAGGATCAAATTTCAAGATGAAAGAGCATGCGAGAGCTATAATTTTAGAATATAAACAGCGTAAATTCCTTAAAACTAATAAAACGAAGTACGAAGACGCCACCCACATCCTTTTACGGTAGGTGAAAGCAAAGAGGATACTCTTTGGTGAAAGTAACAGGCACCCTGCTTACATTAGCTAAGCGACGAAAGTCACTTCGGTATAGGTAGTGTATGCGTCAGAAGAGATCGTACGAAACAAAAACAAAGGGGGTGGAACAACTTTCGCAATTTCATTACCTCTCTTACCTCACCTAATTACAGGCGTAATGTAAGGAACTGAAGGAGACACCACATAAAAGGAAAAAAAAACGTTCAGCTTCATTCAAAATTTTAACGCGTCTATTCATAACTGACAGTTTACTGACATAAAAATAAACTCGTTTATTTCAAAACTAATTTAAGAAAGTATAAAAAGTTTTAATAAATATACAAGTAGGGTGATTCACCCTAACCCTTTGTGTGCATTGTAGCTGTTGACGCTGTGATGTGTTATGAAATGAGCTGGTGTTTGTAGTAACATACAACTAACGGTGTCTGTGTGGATGAAAGGATCCTAAATCCAAAGCCCCAATATCAGTGTATAATGATGTTATTAATTAAACTTCAAACGAATGTGTGCGCTTTTGTGTACCTATAGTAGGCCAACCACGTGGGTCACCTTAATATCTAGGCCTTATTGGCATCCAGCTGTTTCGACAAATAAATTTACATAAAGAACCTTTTTACGAAGTTAGTTAATTTCACATTAGCGGCCCGTTCATTAGAGAGGTAGGGTGGATGTTGAATTAAGCGAACTGACGTTTATGATTAAGTTAATTAACTAAGATATATTGTCTGTTATGATGGCCAGCTGTTCCCCCGTTTCATTATCAGAATTTCGCTTCATTTCCTGAATTATTGCTGCATTTGGAAACAATTCCAATTTGTGCGTTTCATTTCTGGTTTGAGGGGGTGAGGGTTTTTTTGGGTCGAGCACGATTTTTCATCTATTAAACTTATGGGGGTTCTACCAACATTTACACATTGTCTCCTAATCAATTTTGAAAATAATCGCAAACCTGGAAGTATTTCCGGAACGGGTACCAGGAAGAACAACGTTTATTTATGGTGCATACAAACCATTTTACAATTGACAACCTCAAACGTTCTCGAGAAATCCGGAATATTTTACTTTCCGAGGGCATATAAATATAGTCCTATAAAGGTTCCCCAAAAATTCATAATGGATTCTTGGAAGGTTTTTTAATCCCTAGAGAATATTCAAATTTATTCAGAAATTTATTAGAACCAATTACTTCATTCACAAACATTTAGCAATCCCTTAAAGAAGTTCTTGAGAGACTATTTGCGTGAACTTCTTGAAGAATCTCCAAATATCCTTTAACATTTCTACAAAAATATTCTTTGAGATATTACTCAGTAGGTGTAGTACATTTGTTTAGAAATCTCTAAGGTGTCTCTGAAAAACCTCAGAGCATTTTCGAATCGCTTCCAAAAGCTTTACAGCTTCCAAGACCTTTTCATAAAACGTCTCTTTCAAATTTCAACCAAATGGGTCGGACAGTTACGGCTGAATCTTCTTTACCAGAAATTTGGAGTGATTCCAATAACCTCCCAATTTTTTTATTGGTGAGATTAATATCTGAAAAAGTTTGTTGAATTCTTAGGGAATCTCTAAAAATCTCTAAATCTTCCATATTGCTAAGAACAATCTTTCCAGAATTAATAAATATTTTGCAAAATCTACTAAAGTCTGTTATCATATTTCTTTAAGTACCTCTCAAGGATCTCCGGAAAACTTTAAATGATGGCGTCTCTTCATGCTTTAAAGTAGTGCGGAATAATCCTTCAGGAATCCTTAAAGAAGATTAAAAAAACTTTTGACCAATCTGGCAAGTGTTTCTGAAGAATTTTAAAAACGGCAACCTTGACGAATCATTGAAGTTCTAACGGAGTAAGTGGACGGGACTCTAGCCGATGCTGCTGCTCCAATTTTTTTACAAATGCTTGCATCCTGTATGGAACCCTTTTGGTGATATTTCAGCATCTATCCCACTAGACTGACAAACAAAGCTGACTTTGACTTAGAGAATGTGTGAAAAATCGCTTATATATCTAAAAAAACCTGAATTTCTTTAAAAATCCTCTTTTAAAAAATTGCAAATGAGACAAAATTGTCTAAGGGATGTAAGAATTTACCATAAGAAAATCTGTACAGTTCCTTAAGCAAAAGGACTCCTATGTAAAAATAGTGAAAATCTGTGAATAAATGAAAAATGAATAAAGAATTAATGAAAATTTGGAAAGAATACTATGAACAGGATTTTTTTTTTAATTTAAAATTAATGTGTCTCAACATCAAAGGTCATTGACACAGGAACAATCACATTTCTAAACTTAACTTAAGAGCTATTCGCTAAATTTTGTCATATATATTGATACTTTGGAGGAACTTGGTCACATGGTGGAGTTGGTCGGTAGAGTTTAGAATTTCATTTTAAGCTGTTCTTCAGTGTGTGGAAGCGTCGAGTATTTGCATGATGTTCGCAATCGATAAGGATGTGTTTAATAGTCAGTGGATTGTTGCAGTGTTCACAGACGGGTGGAGGATCGGAGGTTAAGAGATTCATGTGAGTCAATCTTGTGTGTCCGATTCGCAGTCTTCGGATGATAATTTTACTTTTCCTGGACATGGGGGCAGCTTTAAATGGCTTTACTGTTGGATTGATCTCGTGAAGTTTTGAGTGAACACTGTTCCAGTGCGTCTGCCAGGTTTTGCGTATGTGGCTCTTATAGAACGCTTTTAAGTCTGTGGAAAGTTGGATGTTTTTTTGAATCCTGTTCAGAGAAGCTTTCTTTGCGGCACGATCTGCTGCCTCATTTCCGGGAATCCCAACATGTGAAGGTGTCCATACCAGAGTTATGGATACGCCCTGGGAAGACAGATGTCTGATGGATTCGTGAATGGATTGCACGAGCGGATTTTGGGTGTATACATCTTTGAGCGAATGTATAGAAGCCAGGGAATCTGTACATACTGCTACCTTGGTGTATCTTGGTGTTAGCGTATTTATGGCTTCTAGGATGCCGTGTAGTTCTCCAGTGTGGATGCTGGTAGTGATTGGCAGTGAGATGCACCTAATGATGTCATTGCCATTGACAACTGAACAACCGACGCCAAGTTCGCTTTTCGAAGCGTCAGTGTAAAGGACTCTGTCGTAACGGTTCTTGGTAACTAATTCTGTAAATGTCTGCTTAAGGATCTCACTTGGTGTTTCGAGTTTTGGAAGTATGCTAAGCGTTGTGTCGGAACAGGATTTGAAAAGCATTTGCCAACCGATTATAAGTCTTTGATGCAATTGGAATATCTAAAAAGGAAGAAGAATCTTTAAATCAACCCCTGATGAATCTTTAGTGAGTGTCTCAGAAGACTGTTTAAACTGCCTGAACATTAATTGAATTAATAAATGAATTAATTGAATAAGTGGAAAAATCGTCTCATTTCAGAAGTGTCGGTATAATTCAACATCGCTCAAGGGCGTATAAAAATCGAGAATATTACGACACTTTAATCATATCTTTAGGATAGTTTTATTGTTTGTATCTGAAGAACTATTCAAAAGTATCCCAAGAGTTTTTGGAGAACTCCCAATTTCAAGAAATCAATACGGCAGTAAAAATCTCTAAATTTTCTAATTATCAAACCTCTGAATATTTTCGGAAGGATTTACTAATTATCGCGCATTTTAAAGAATGTTTTGATTTGTTTTCAGCTAGTAGGGCAGGTGTTTTGTGGGTAAATTAAAAAAGTTAATTCCTGACAGAGTTTAAATAAAATAAGAAACATTTTTGAAGTTACCCCCCATAGTAGATTCTGCATACTTTTCAGCATTTATTCATTTAGATGCATTTTACAATGCCAAAAGTACCTAATGATCAATTAAAAAAATCATTACCGCGCTTTGAAATCCTTTTGTTAATAGGTTCGCCATCAGAAAGAAGGGTTTTTAGCGTATCTGAAAAAATGTTTGCAATTGTACAATGTTTTTGGTTTTTCTGTCCGTCTGTCTGTCAAACGAAAGCTTATGATTTCAGCAGGAGACCCTATTTCCCAGACATAGACTTCGGGTTCCTTTTATTCGGAAATGTATAGCAGCAGTAATCTAAGGTATATAAAAACAATTGCTTGCTCCTATGTCAAAAGCTTTATTTGCACGCCGATCTTGGGAAAACGATAAAAAGTGAGTTTGGCGCCTTTTTGATTACCGTCAGGATCACCGTACGTTGGCCAAAATATGTCCAAGTCCATATATATGCACCTATTTCGTTGGAAACCTGACACAACGCATTCGTTCGATGCCTAAGATGTGAATTACACGCAATTCTGACGACCACGAGATCAAGATGTCAACGTCGTTATGTATGTATAAATGTCATTGGGAACTGGCCGTAAAGTGTGAGTTTGATCAATTGCCCCATGGAAGTTTTTACTTAAACTAAACAACAATTGGTTGCACGGAATGGTAAGTACTCATTTGGAACCAGCTTCGAGATATGGATTTGAATTACTCATATCCAGAAGGGAATAAAAATTTGAATTACTTTTTTTTAATACACGATACTCAAAATGTTCACCAACCCCCTAGAACTGTGGGCAGATCTGGGGAGAATTCGAATCATTTTAGAGGTCCGAAGGCAGGATTCGAGTACATTATTTAATTAGAGGATTCGTGATCCGGATTCTTTACACGTTTAAAAAAGGATTCGTAACGAATCCTTTGCCTATCCCAATCTTTTCATGAGTGAGGACGTTAATCCCGTGCATTTGCGAAATCTCGAATTAGCATTTTTCTTCTGATGCAAGTTTTGATATTTTGCGTATGTATTGAATTAATTAATAATTCCGCACGTTTTTGTTACAGTGGTCCTTTTAATTAAACTAGGTATTATACAGGGTGCCCATTATGTATGGAATATAGTATATATCTCGGTAAATATCGAATGTATACAAAAATGTTCTATATGAAAGTTGTTTATCATTTTATTTCCCATAATAAGGCAGCATTCAGTTATTTTTATTTCAGAACACAAATGAGTAACGAAAAACGATTAATTTTTTTTAATGGCAGTGCGCACGTTTTCATTAGGCTCATTTGATAGATCTTTTTTAACATGTTAGTACCCTTATCCAAGATAATTTTTCAAAAAAATTTATTATAATTAGATCAATAACATTAATCCAGATATCCTACACCAAAATAAAACAAATCAACGTGTACGTTTATTATTAAACCTGGAAGACAAAACGAAATTAGCATTAAAATTGGTTTAAGCGCAATTAATCTTCAAAATGTTTATCATTAACTGCAAGTCAGTGAAATAACCTATCACAAAAAGCTTGAAATAAAAATTAATCTCTTCTACCCCTGGTGCGTGTTACGTCATTGAAAATAGCCTAATAAAAGTGTGCATTGCTATTTAAAATAATTCAATTGTTTTTCGTTATTCATTTGCTTTCTGAAATAAAAACAATGGAATGATGCCTTATTATGGGAAATAAAATTTTAAACAACCTTAATATAGAAAGATTTTGTATACAGTCGATATTTACCGAGATATATCCTATATTCCATACATAATGGGCACCCTGTAAAAGCGAATAGTTTCGACTAACGGTCATCTTCCGGCTTGAGGAGATTACAGATTAAAATTGAGACATTCTAGAAGTTGCACATAAAAAATATTTGAAACAGCATGGGGAAAACGATGACAATTTAATCTATAACATTCTAAATATTGTAAATATTTCGTCTTTCAAATAATCTTAAGTCACATTTTGTAAAATTAATTATTTAATGAAAAGTACGGCGTGGGTGGACGACGCCATCGAAAAGAAAGGGGAAAAAAAGTACGAAATATTTACAATATTTATAGTGTTATAGTTTAAATTGTCATCGTTTTCCCCATGCTGTTTCAAATACTTTTTATGTGTAACTTCTAGAATGTCTCAATTTTAATCTGTAATCTTCTCAAGCCCGAAGATGACCGTTGATCGAAACTAGTCGCTTTTACGTCTTGTCTATTAAATTAGTATCGGGAAGGTTTTGTATTTTTGTTGGTTATTTTAACGAGTTTATTCTACACAACCCCATTTTGAGTTTCATCACACGTCATTGATACCTCCGATTCTTTTTTAATACATGTCTACCGTCCTCAGGACCAGTCGTGAGGCTATTTTCCTTGAAAAAGGATTCGAATCATTTTACCGTCGAAAAGGATTCGACTGAAGTATTCGTGAATCTAATCACCACTTCGGATTCGGATTTGTCCTTTGAATCCCTTATTGGATGATTTGTCCCAGCTCTGACTGTGGGGATGGCAAACTTTGATCCGCCTTGGGCTACAACGAATTACCCTATGTCACACACTAGAAAACACCTATGGCAGATATTTGTAGAATTAATTTCAAATAAGTATCTGTTCAGTTTTCCATGACATACCTTGGTATAAACCTGTCCTCAACTTTTACTAATATCAGATAGGAATAACAGCAGTCTCCAGAACGGCTAAATTGCATTATAGGTATATATGAAGGATTTAACAGTAGGATGTTGGTAGTGCCAGGGGGATTACATGATCTAGAAATTTTACAATCGTGATACATGTAATGGGTAGTTTGAAGTCGTTAATTCAATGTTAAGTAAGGTGATAGTTTGTAAAAGGTATTTAGGTTGGGGTATCACAAAATATTCCCCTACACTCAACTTTTCAAATTAGCACACTACACAAAGCGCAGGTAAAAAGATCTATAGCACGCTAATTAAGCTCCGAATTTGAGAACTTCTCTCAATTTTATCAAGAGTTTCCTCCCTACAAGTTACACCTTTTATTGTTGATGAGAAAGCCTGGCGAAGGAAATTCAAATTTATGCATCGATTTTACGATCTGGCCTTCCATTCTCTCTGATTAACAATCTCATTCTTACCCAATAAGGCCAAGTTTAGGTTCTCATTTCGCAATTATGCGAGCTGCGTTTACACGAACGGAAGCTAATTTCCCCAACATTTTAGATTGCTGACAGCGGCGAACTTTACGTAAACACGACGCGTGTTTACGGGATGATGTGGAAATGCAAGGAAAAAAATCAAACAAAGCTATCAACGCGATTCTAATATATGTCGACAGGAGGAAATGCTTTTTAAAACAGAAATTCAATTTTAGACAACCGGCAACTTTGAAAACATAAATTTGAGGGCGATTTTTAATTTCAATTAAAAGTTATCGATTCCCTAGTTAACGAAAATCGCGATGCCACTTTTTTTGAACACATTTAATTAAAAGCGCGGTTCATTTCCCAAATCAAGCTAGTTATTTAGTTGAAAACATGCCCGGGAATGCTCAAATGAGTTTTTGGGCCGGCTATAAATAGGACGGTTTAAATTTTGTTTGACTTACGGATGACAGCTTTAATCTTGTATCTGTCGGCCACATTTTTCATCTAAAAATTGATCGTTCAGCGAAATTTATTATTGGCCAATTAAAATGTTTGAGCATGTTACAACTGGAAGGTGAAAAAGTGCAGGAAGGCGCGTCACACGCCGGGATGACAGCTTTATAATGGGCCGTATTCATAACATTCACGTCAAAAGTTTTCTTTTTCAAAACGGATTAATATATCGGCGATGTCATTCTATTTAAAGTAGAAATATAAAAATGTTATTGACGTACGTCATCTGAAATTTTTCTTTTACTTCTCTCGTGCCAGATTCCGTTTTTCCCCAATATGGTTCCTCAAACAAGCAAAAAAAGCAATTTTATTTCGTGTTAATCCCGAATACAAAAACATACTGAAATGGACGTACTCGTACAATGTGAAATATTAATGGTGACACAAAAGCTCATTTTTCCGTAATCCCTCGTGAATTATTTTGATGAATTTTCAATAGGGCGGACAAGTGATTAATGACACTTATTTAAAATTCATTTGCTAATTGTGTTTCTGGATTAGGCTACACTAATTATAACCTTCTGAATCTAGCAAGTCCCTTTCTAAGCCATTCGATCACGTTCTTCGACATCAATATTTTCCAAGGAGTTGCAATTGGAATTATGAAATTTTATACGTTGCAGTTGCTTCCGGGAGTATCTCATTTGCGAGAGAAACTCACAGATGGAAGCATCTCAAATTAAAATACGTATCATTGATATTCTACTCAAATAGTTCTTTAAATTGGGAATTGAATCTAATGGATGCGAGGATTTACTTGGAAAAATGTTACTCAGGGCAAATTGAAATTCATTTATTTCCATTTTGTAAAATTTTACTCATTTGAACAAAATTCTAATCTCGAAGTTCTCCCATTTGCATGTTGAGGTATCTGAGGGAGCACATTACTTCTGACCACGACTGTACCTGAAATGTAACTAAAAAATATCATCCAGTCAACTTCAAATTCTAAAATTACCCATAAACCTATTTTTATTTTTTTTGTTTTTAGGAAAACCACCACTCCAATGTAGGGCCTTATTAAAAGACATGGTGGTGGGCCAGTTCATATTCGCAAAGAGAATGGGACTGGCGCACCGAAGGCAATGGCCAGAAACCGCCTGCTCGATTGTGAAACCTGGGGTCAAGCGGGCCCTGCGCCATTGCCTAACTGTGTCTCTAGGCCGTTGGCTCCGGGAGGCAAATGTTAGGGACTAGCGTCTCAGATCGAAGGGAAGCATCCCAGGGTTTGGTTTAGGGCAGCCTGAGAAGAAGCCTAAGAGGTTCTGTTCTAATATTACGTTACAACGTTTCGAGACAAATTTCCTCCTCATGATATCCCGCTATTTAGGCAAAATTGGAATGTTTGTAGGGGTATTATGATACTTTGAATTTCCTAATCTGAAATTAGGAATGTTTCAATTCAAAAATCTTCTACAGGTTCACTTTTCATGTCAGGATAGTCTATTTTTGGCTTGTGAGGGTAGTTTTCTCTACAATCTTGAGTATCCGTCAAATTTCGGGACGTTCATTTGTCACATTTTCGGAAAGGGCAATCATCCGCCATTTTCAGGCAAATTTGCTGCCAACTTAAAAAAATTGACAAATAAAATTTGAATAGCTGTAATTTTTTATAACCTAACTTCATAGTACTGTCATGTTTTATAAAAAAATATACAGATATCTCCAAACAGGTGGAACAATTCCTAACATTAAAGTTACTAGAATCTGGTAACTTCCGCCATTTTTGGGCAAAATTCATGCGTTCTCTCTCTAACACACGAGCCCAATGGATTGCGGTACTTTCTATATTTAGTGACTTTAGGGTAAGGCATACGTCGAAATTGGAGGGGGCCGGGGGAAGATTGGGGGATCTTGAAGTAGTTGGAATTACCAATTTTGTACAGTCTCAGCACATCATCAGTGTTTTCATAGAGCGGTATATAAAAGGCATAATAATTGTAACATGACTTTTAAAATTTAAGCTTCTGTTAAAGGAAGGGTGCATAAAATAGGAAATTCCTTTCTTTATCGCCGCTTTGAGAGAGAACTGAAGTTCCAGCATGCGTGTGCCGATTTGAAAGGCACGAGTAAAAGATATTTCGAACAAATCTTCAACAAAAGGCTAAGATGTGCGAGAACGAAAGTCCGACATCGCATTAAAGCTCACGCCATCTTTTTCCTGTAAGTACTCATATCGTAACACAATTTTCGGAGCCTCAAGAGAGTACTTCGCCTTCTAAGCCGAGAGACCCACAATATTGATCCGGATGCTCGAAAGACGAGTAACATACGGGCCGATTTGCTATAACAGGCTGCACATACACAATAAACCCATTCAAGGATATCTCTATCTAGGTCTATATACTACAACGGTCCTAAAGCAGATATCTCGGGAAATAAGTAAACTTTCGAAAACTGCTCGTGTCCTGTTTTGTATTTACTACGCCATAAAAAATAATCAAAGCGGCCGTAACGCGAGGGACATAAATCCTATAAAAATAACGATCGGAATAGAGAATAAAAGAATCAAACTAGAGAAAAAGATAAATTATGGTGTTAACCTACTCCATTGTTAAAGTTGAGGACTTCAGAATTTCTGATAAATTTATATTACACATCGCGGGCGCTTTCGAACTTTTTTATTAGTTATAAACATAGTCCTTTGTTGAACGTTATTTCGTTTTAGCGGAGCATATAACGTGGAAATATGGCGAGATTTGCCACGATTAACGTCGCGATTTTTTCGTCGCATAGATGGACAATTGGACAAACCGCGAAGGTGAAGCGGTGGTTTGAGGAACCATAGGATATTTCCAATCTTTTTGTTTGCACTATTTATCTAAAATGAAATTTGCTGCGAGCGAAAAGTTCCATCTTAATCTGTAGATGCAATAATAATGCAATATACCAAAAGCTCAATGTTGAAATTGTAAGAGAATATCACAACAAAAGATATTTTCAGGATGCTTTTTTAGGAGCTTTGGTTAAACGTTTTTGAGAAAGTGAAAGGTTTTTGAAAATCTGTACTTAGGAGTTACTCTGAAGGACGAAGCGATGTAAAATGTTTTCAAAATGGTGGCACTTCCGGAAATGCAAGAAGTAACCTGCGTAGCTAAGATGAGTTTACGTTAGTAGCTCTAGCTCTGGCTACAAGGGTCCTGGGTTCGAATCCCAGGTAAGGCATGGCTGTTTGTGATTGTATAGTGGGTTGAGTGGGGAGAATAGCTAATTAGCTAACACTCCGCCCACTATAAAATAAAGGCAATAAAAAATAAAAAAAAACTGTTAGTTTAATTGGAAATCTCTATTTTTTAATGGATTTTTGTATCCTACGTGAAATTTTAGATCTTTTATTTATTTTTATTTTGTTTTATTTATTTATTGCCCCTCTCTTGTTCTGGACCCTCAACAGGTTTTCTCCCAATTACAGAGGAATATCTACATGGTTTTTAACTGACTTTTAATAAAATTGCGGACGCAGATGGTTCCTTGATAATTGATTACTTGAAAACGGTTGTAGTTATGGCAACCCATTTTTACCATTGCATATACAAAGAAAATTGCTTTCTTTTATTGCACTTTAAAAAAAGTTAAATTTTCTTACTATTTCATTTGATACCGAATCAAAATTGGTTTAAATTTTGTCCCACAAACAGAAATCTAATGAGGGAAAGGGCCGGGGAACGAGCAGGCCAGATATAGCCCGCGATTTCCCATCCAATTCCGTGGAAAAGTGGCAACTAGAAACTCGGAAATGTTGCCTCTGCTATGAGCAGGTGCACCATCTTGTTAGTAATACCACAGATTTAAGTATATTTACATCTGTGGTAATACACAGCAACATATTCCTGCAGAGGCAGATCTCCTGTTGCAGGAACAACAATATTATGTAAAATTTCCAAATAACGTTCTCCATTCAAATTTTCTTAGTACACATGGAAACACAAAATCTGTTATGCTGTTTTTACTAAATTTGCCCTCGTCTGACCAAATAATGTTCCCCAAAAAATTATCATCTTCCTGATCCTTTAACATTAGCCAATCACAAAACTCAATTCGTCTTGGGAATTGGGAGGTCCTTTAGTTGCATCGAATGCACATTATCGGAAGAAAATAGGCGATAGGGGAAGTTTTTTTAGGATTCTATGGTGTAACTATATAATATTTAAACCGAAAGCAATTTTCGCGTCTATCAACTAATTAGTGGTGTACGCCGTGAAGTGTCTAAGGAGATTAACAATATTAGCCTCATTTTCAACAATGAGTCTTGCTCTAGATACCAAAATTGAAACAATTTCGTTTCAGCGTTGGAATCGTATGGTCATTAGGACTCAATGAATGTACGGTAAGCATTTGCCGTGATTCTGTCAATAAATAACAATTAAATTCATGGGTGAAACCACTGCGAGCGAGCCATTTCTTATTACAATAGTTCTTTGTTTTGACGACCCAGGTCGTGCAAGTTTTTCTTTAATTCCTCTCGGCGCACGCACTTCTATGTACAAAACTCAATTTAACCGATATTTATTGGTGGTGAAGTAGTGAAGTAGTGAAGTTTTTTTGTTGTTATTTTTCTTCAACACTTCGCTGACGCATTTGCGGATATTTATTTATATTTCAGGGCGTATGTCAACGCCTTTCCCGCATCGCCACGTAACGCAACTATCATGAAAGTTGCCTTTTCTTCCACTGCCCACGTATTTGTATCGGCGGCGGTCTCAAGTAGGTAGACTACGGTAATTTTTCATAGAATATCGGTGGCTTAATTCAAATTTGGATCGTAGCTATACTCTATTAGAATGCTAGGTATGTTCTAGAATAAACATGTCATTTTTCCCGAAAGGATTGCATCACACCCGCCTTCGCTCTTTATCGCCGATGATTACTCGTTCATGGCGCCTCGATATCTGTCGAGATTTCTGGCATATTCGTTACAGCATCCATTCAATGAAATGGCAATATGTCAGAAACTGTTAAAGATCAAAATATTCTAATTTTGATCCTCTATTAAATGGGATAGTAAGAAAAGAAACATTTCATTAAAAAAAAACTAATTTTTTAGTTTGAAACTTCTTAAATTTGGAGCACCATCAATTACATTAAAAGATAACTCTATTCTTTCTTTATGCACTGGTACTTGCTCTAACTGCAACCGTTTTGAAGTAACAAAGTAGCGTCTGCAATAGCCAGTTTTTAAGTCAAAATAACTTAAAATCCATGTTGATATCAGATTTAACGTAGAACACAAAAATGCAATAAAAAATAGGGGTTGACATTTAAAATAACGAAGTTACTATCGACTTCTGTAAATTCCACCACTTTGAAAATATTTTACATCGCTTCGGCCTTCAGAGTAACTCCTAAATACGAGTTTTCAAAAACCTACCTGTTTCACTTTCCCAGAAACGTTTAAGCAAAGCTTCTAAAAAAACACCCTGTGTATGTCGTCCTTTGTAGGTTTTCGTTCCGTATTTTTGATTTATTGGCATTTCAGTATTGTGCCGCTTGCACAAAAGCTTGTTTTGTACTCATTAAACATATATTATATTAATAATATACTAATATTTGAACTTAATATTGAAGATAAATGAGACAACAAAAAGTAAATGTCCACAATATTTTTTATGCCGTCAACAGATTTAACTCTATCACTGTTTCATCTGACGAAAGTTACCCCAATTGCTTCCATAAACGACAATAAAAAAGTTTTTTTTTTCCGAGATGGTTAAATAATTGTTACACGCAGTTGAATAGTTCAAAGGAACGCCAATAAAAAAACAGATAAACTTTTACGAGAAAAAATAAAATTTTGCACCGCATCTGGAGAGTGTAAATATTTCAACAGACATGAATGAGAAGGTAGATATTTTCGTGTAAATGTGTGAATTGAAAAGGATGTTGTCCCACACCTATAACTGTTTTCGTCTCTTCCTGTATGCAGTCAGTGCATCAGCGCAAAATACTCTACGTATTCAAAGTTAAATCCCATCCATCGACAGCTACACTCTTGCGGCACAAATCGTTTGATTGATGTGAAAAAGAAAAAATAAAATTTTGCACCGCATCTGGAGAGTGTAAATATTTCAACAGACATGAATGAGAAGGTAGATATTTTCGTGTAAATGTGTGAATTGAAAAGGATGTTGTCCCACACCTATAACTGTTTTCGTCTCTTCCTGTATGCAGTCAGTGCATCAGCGCAAAATACTCTACGTATTCAAAGTTAAATCCCATCCATCGACAGCTACACTCTTGCGGCACAAATCGTTTGATTGATGTGAAAAATGCGGATTAATTCCAAACTTTGTAATTTTCACGAAAAATTAGATATCCGCTACCAACATTCTCGCTTTATTTTACGTACTTGGAAAACGTTTTTGCTAAACAATGTTGTCAATGGCAGAGATTGATGCGCTTACGGGCAACAATTTTCTCCTAAAGTACGCCGGTCCGTAATTTTAACGTTATATCATTGTCACGTTAAGTAGTTCTTCTGAACTTTCGCCAAAAGTGTGTCACTGGGTATCTAAATACGTAATGTGCAATAGTTATTTACATAAAAGTCAGGAAATATTGAAGTACGAGGACGCTTTGTGTCCGAGTACTTTAATTCCGAGCCAGGTAATGTCATTTTACTGACGAGTTTTGTTTTAAATTTCAATTTGTATATAGAATTTTTGACGTCAATCTATTAGTGATGATAGGAGTCATTACAGACATTAAGCAATGTCACATAGATGCGGCCAGTAAAGTGACAAGCGGCAAGAAACGGCTCTGCCTTTGTCATGGAAACTAAAATGTCCTTACAGAACGTAGGCATAAAAATGAAGGTGTCAGGACGATTTTGAGTGAAGATCATTACTTGTATTAATAGCGGAACGTCTAATTTTACTAGACTAGAGAAAACACCACAAGGTGCCTAGGTAAGACTTATCTGGATTTAGTCTAATTTTTATCTACACAGGTCAGTGGTGCCTTATCCACTCTTATGTAATTTGAAACTAAGTCCTTGTTAATCAAATTTTTGTTCTAACATAAGAGCTACCCTTAGTTTACCGTTGCTTCTGCCTGGATGCACTAGAATGCTTACTGCATCACGATGTACGTATTCAATCTAGTTTTACGTTGCTCAAAGTAACATAATTTGCTTGAATCGTGTAAGTAGCTGGAAATAAACAATTGTTTGGAGATCTCACGTAAATTTAGTAATATAACATTGTTTCTCGGTCCGTGAAACTCATCATCATATATATATGTATAACGACGAAGCTATTTAATTTCATTGTACTTGGTACCTATATACAATAGGTACATTTTGTTTTGTATAGGACTGTTAGTTGTTAGGGTATGGCGGTATTGTGTTTAGTAGAACAATGATATCTATTGATTATAACTGCTCCTACAAGCACTGGCATAATTAAGGGTAATGGTTTATTCGTCGTAGACAGAATAAAATATTGTTTATAATTGTTTAATCGCTCGTAAGCGTATATTGTAAATGTATAATGCAGGCAGAGCTGGGCAGAATACTTTCAAAAAGTATTTGAATACTAAATAGTAAATACTTTACACATATCAAAGGTATTTGAATTCTAAATACTTTTACGTCCAGCACAAGAGAATACTAGATACAGATACATTGAAAAGTATTCAAATACTTAAAAAAATAAGTATTCAAATACTTTAGAATGCTTCGAATACTTTGAAAAGTATTTCATTATCTTACTTTGAAAAGTATTCGAATACTTGTCACTCAAATACAATAAAAATTTAAAATAGTATACTAGATAAAAGGCGTAATACTACTTAAAAAATCAAGTTATACTTTGTATGGGGTTAGCTTTTTTTATATTTCTATTGTTATATACAAATTTAAGGGGAGTAAAAGCGTATTATTATTATTATATAGGAGGTACCTACCAGGACCTTTCTTAAACCAGTTATATCCTTAAGAATACGTGTACCAGTTTTCAAAGCGATCGTACGTCGTGCACATGATACGTACGCCTTTCTGAAATTAATCCTAGCGATTTTGGAACAGATCCATTTTTGACCATCCGTTTGTCCGTGTGCATGATAACTTGTTTAGAAACGTGCGATCGCTTTGAAAATTGGTACACATGGTCTTAAGGATATAAGAAAGGTCCCTATTGTTTTTAAGTTACGTAGACTATCGAGTTCGGTATTCAGATGTATCGGATTTTTATATTTGATTTTGTGACAATGGAAACTTTCCCTAAACATTTCTAAATTGTTCTCAAATATTTGAATAACTTAACAGTACTGCCTTTTTCTGAAGCCGGAAAAAAAATTGTCTGAGACCGACCCGGCAAACAAATTTTCTTATAGAATGTGGCCTGTAGAATCCATAATTTCAAACAGTTCCAAGATTGGGCTACTAGTTCAAAAGTTACAGCCCTTTGAATTTTTATTCGAAATTGTTTTCTAGTCTCTCTACAAACTTGGTCGCATCAGATATAACAAAACAAGTTAACAATATTATGAAATACAAAGTAAATATAACAAAAAAATAGTAAAAAGTAAGTAAAACAGTATAACAAGTAAAACGAAAAAGATAATAGCTCTCTACGTATAAATTTACACATTAAACATCAAAAAAACATGGTCAGAGTCCTGCAACAAACAAAAACACTTGCGATCGAAACCGTTACAGGACCTGGTGGTTCTGGCAGCTTGTTTGGTAAAAAATTATCAAAGTCCTCGTGTGAGATTGAAGAGACTTCAGCGCATTTTTGTGTGGCAGATCAGTATTCTATTAGCCACTTTTTACTCAACCATGAATAAAAGATCTTGTCGAAGGATACCACATTCCCTTTGACGGTACCCACTTCCGATGTCCCGTTCACCCGCAATTCGCGTTTGAAGATTTAACTCCACCATCAGTAAGCTCGTGTTGGGGGCTACCACATTCCCTTTGACGGTACCCACTTCCGACGTCCCGTTCACCCGCAATTCGCGTTTGAAGATTTGACTCCATCATCAGTAAGATCGTGTCGGGGGCTACCACATCCCTTTGACGGTACCCACTTCCGACGTCCCGTTCACCCGCAATTCGCGTTTGAAGATTTTTCTCCACCATCAGTAAGATCTTGTCGGAGGCTACCACATTTCCTTTTTCGGTGCATACTTATATTATACCCACATTTTGGTGGATCTCGCTAAAAACCTTCCACAAGATAGTACTTAATTTTTGGGGGGCACTTCTCATTGCTCGAGCTTCTATTGGCGACACGAGAAAGAGAGACAGCCATTCGAGATTTGCGAAACGTTAAAACGCGTGACAGAATTCGCAACGGAAGGTAAAAGGTGCCCGAAGTTGACTACCTCTCGAAGACGCGCGCGCGCCTTGCAAAAGGTCGTTAATTTCGCCCCTAGGCCAAAAAACAAAATTCCGCCACGCAGGAGTTGTGCGCGTTTACAATATCTTTCCGACGACACCAATTTGAAAAGAATCGGACCAAAACTGTAGTAGAAGATAGGAAAAAAACTGAAAAACCTTCACGTTAGTATACTACGCTCGAGGATGACGCCCAGATGTCGCCAACCCCACATCATGTAGCCCTGTCCCCAAGGTTTACAAATTACACGGCCTTGTAGATACACGTACACCCGTTGCCTTTCTACAAGAGTTCTTCTACGCGCCCACATTTGCTGCCAGCCAGCCAGCCAAAGTGAGATTGAAAGCTACTTTTTACAAATAAATTTGCAAAAATGCGCTAAAAAGGAAGGTTAAGTATTCAAATACTATACGAAGTATTCGAATACTTCTGAAAGTATTCAAATACCTTGCGAAGTATTTGAATACTAAATATTTGTGAAAGTATTTGAGTTACAAATACAAATACTGCTTCCATAAAAGTATTTATTTACAAAGTATTTGAATACTTTAAAGGATTTGAATACTAAAAAGTATTTACAAAATCGAATACTGCCCAGCTCTGAATGCAGGGCATTGCAATATAATATTAATGCAGAACTCGATCTTCACATATTAATAGAGGCTGTGCAGTCCTTGCAAGGTACACCATCGAAAACTATTCGCTATCGACCAGCCACTATTATTGTTATTTCTGACGCCTTCAGATGTTTGTAACTCAGGGTAAGTGATCCTTGAATTTGGCTTTATTTGCTTTCAATATAAATTTTATACCTATTTTTTTTTTTTTTTTTTTTTTTTTTTAAACCTGCATCCACCTTTCGGTTATTAGCAGCAGAAATTTAGGTACAATTTGGTACCTACATGTAGATATCCTTAGATCTGTGAGATAACCTTAATGTCTTTTAAGTAGTTCATAATTTGAATAACGTTTTTTGAACCTTTGATTTCTTTAAAATTGGCCATTTATTAATTTTCATTTGTGTGTTTAAATTCATTCAGATGGATTCTTTTTTGAATTTTTTTAACTGTTCCATCCGTGCAATTAATTGCCGTAGTGTTAAAATTACCGTCTACCGAACCCAGGAACTTCAGATACCTTCTGTACTGGAGATGGACAGGTTAATTAACAATGTATTTCATGTACTTTATGGAAGATATTTTGAAATATTATTTATCACGAATGGCAAAGGAGTGGAGTTCTTTTGAAATCTATTTTAGCTGGCAATTCTTAGCGAGAAATGAAACTGTAGAGGATGTTTGCAAAAGCTCGAACGATATAGCCATGTAACTGTAGAAAGGAAAAAAAACAAGGACATGATCAAAATGTAAACTATGGGTGAAGGTTGTGTGAGGAGGAGGGTATTATTCAGGAACTTATTGCATTATTGGACGAGAATGGAAGAGATGGAAATGAAAAACTTGTCAAGAGACGTAGAATGAAGAAGATACTTAAAAAGAATTGAACGACAAGACGATTTTAAAGAAATTCCTTCACAAAAGTGATAACATTTTTTTTCAAATGTCGATATTGCAGATCCAGAGGCTAGAGGGACCAATCTGTCCTTCAAATGCAGGGGTTAAATTATAACTCTACAATAGATAATTAAAGAAAGGAAAAAGGGCAGATTAGGAACAATATAACAATTAAAGGTGTAAAGATGGACAAAAAGAGAGAGAAACCACGGATTAATGGCTGAAAGGAAAAGCAGAGAAAGAACAATTGAAGTATGGGGAAATAATGTAATAGTCGCGGAACTAACTTGGGAAAAGAAGCGGGAAGTCAAGAAAGGTAGGGAAAAGTTAAAAGGAAGCAGGATCTGCATAGATGACTAGTTAACGTATGAAGAAAGAAGAGTACAGACAGAAATTATACAGAGAATGAGACATTTGTGGGGAATCGGAGATAGGGAATAACAAGTTTAGAATGAAAGCTAAGTGTTTGGGCTGTTTTGGAACGTCTGCAGTTGTTGATTTGGCCCGGACTCGCATGGTCCTAAAGACCCGTATTCTTTGTATTTTGCGATCTATGCGGCAACCAAAAAAACTGGGACTACGATCCAACAAGATTGAAGGTCTCCACAAGTGATTAAATTCATCAACAAAAAGGCAACTTCAGTGTGTAAGTAAAAATGGTAATAGCAGTGAAAAGAGAAACTAGTACCACTTTTAACTTCGGTTTAAATTATTTGGTATAAAAGGCATAGAGAACTTTGGTGCATGCATTGTGTGACATTGAGTTACATGACTACCGACAAGGTAAATATCTTACAAAGACATAAAACAAGAAGCATCTGGCACGAGTATAGCGTTACTTTAACGTCTAAGAATGAAAACTGTCGCGGAAAAGGAGTGACGGGCGAAAACTCCTCTCAATAAAAAGTCCTTTTTCTTAAATGTGAACATGGAGCTTTCTGTCTCGTCTTTGGGGAGGCACCTGGAGAAATACCACAATTAAAAGGTGGCCAGGAATATTGATTTTATTCCGTGTGTATGCAACTTGTAAACACAAACACTCATCTCTACCAATGCCCGCTCTAACAATTCTGACATGCAAACTGTCAGTTCAAAGAAGAAAATCTCGACATTTTCCAAATTACAAGCAACAGGAAGACATGACATAAATTGCGATGTGCATCAAAAGTGTATAAATTCAAAAATGTCATAAAATTCAATTTTACACGGGGATGTAATGCATTACAATACAGCAGATGTGCACATGCATTGTGCAAACGAACCTCTTTATACAAACCAACAATTCTCATCCATTCGGCCTACATACATACGTCAAGAATATTTCAGAGATTCGGATTGCACGTAAACAGATTTACCAAGCCTCAAGTTCATTTTTTTTTCAAAGCGAAACGGAAATTTAACATCTAAAAGGTGGTTTTGTAATTAAAATTTTGCGCAAGTAGGTCTCGACGTGCTTCTCATACATTTTAGTCCGCAGAAACTTTTCGCTTAACGCGAAAACAGCGGAAATTTTGTTTAATTTAGATTACCGCCCCGGGCTTCATTGACGAAAGTAAATTTTTTTCGCCGTAAATGAACTTTACTAATCAGATATCGGGTTGTTGAAGAAACTCGATAGTCGATAACATCCCCGAAAGATGAATTAATTAATTAGGATGCTTTTACGTTTTAGTTTCTAACTGATCCATGTGTCCAATGTGTCTATACTAACAGAACAACGAGGTCACCTCTTCGATTTGCTTTGGAAAAATACCATTTATCCATTTTTCAGGAACTGAGTAAATGCAACGTAGTAAAAATTTCGACAATCAAAAGACGTACGCGGGTTCCGTAATCCATTGACAACGTTTATGAGTTGATAGCTATCCCAACGTTAAAGTTCATCATCGTCTCTCACAAAACACAATCTACCCTTAGGTTCTTAGACTTCGAGGAATAAGACAACACGTGTTTATTGTCTGCATCTCATTATTACGTTGCAGTTAACAAAATTGGTTTCTCATGCGAGCAAGAAAATTTAATTCTCAGCGGAGTGAAACAGCTATAGTCTCATAGAAAACAATTGGAATTCCATCCAACTTTGTATTTGACGATACATACTTATCTGCACTCTGCAAAATGGGACAGTATCCTCTCTCTATGCTTTAATTTACTCTGTTATTAAATTGCGATTTGTGCTGTTTTAGTGTTATTTCTTCTCAAGACTTTTAATTTTATGTTTTCTAGAGCGTTTCCACTACCGTTACGAATTATCTAGATCTGCAAGAGAAAACGAGAGGATGCTTTCCAATGCAATCATTAGTTATCCAAAGAAATTAAATGCTGGCTGCCTTACAAAGATTCATCACCCATTTTCAGGCATTTGTCCACCTTCCCATATCCATTTAAATTGGACTGAGCAAAAGGATCTGGGCATATAAAATGCCGCGAAGTATCTAGAGAACTCAGAAACTTTCCACAAATGTTCACCATGGTGCTAGAAATTCCCAAATGCATTTACAAATGCGATAAATCCTAGAAGTACTGAGAAAGATATGGTAATTCTTGGGAAGGTTAAATAAATATTTGGGATAGAGCACCCACACTTGGAATGTTTTTATTGCTTTGGAAAGACTTCTGGGAAACGTTTATAAAACTCACGACAATATTCAAAAGGCTTTTCCTTATCTATAAGTCGGAAAAACCTTTGATAAAAACGCGCTGAGATCTGGAAAGGATCAAGAGAACTTTGGAGGGAGCTGAGGAAACGATGCAGAAAGCTTTTAATGAGGTTGAAAAGGTTTATCCAAAGTTCTCTGCCAGAACGGAAGTGCTCCTAAAAACACTCACTTGTCAAACTTTGAAATGTGGAACTAAGGAAAAGTAAGCTACTATTCAAAACACTTTTTTCTAGCACCTAACTCGGTGATTTGTTCACACTTTGGTTCTTCCGGGTGCTAAATTTGAGCGTCAATCATCATACGGAAAGGGAGATGGAGCAAGGTAAAGAAAAATTAGGAAACCACAAGTTCTGGGGCTCTTAAAATACTTAATTCTGAAGCCAAATGAGTACCGTGTTTTGACAGCCCGGGTGTGGAGTTGTAGAGCTGCAAGCCAAATATGATTTTGACGACTAGAGTTCAGAGGGAATTTGTTTTTTGAGAGTGTCATCTATACAAAGTGACTTTTTTCGAAAATTCCGTTGCCTTCGGATATACATTTATAATCACGTTAGATGTGGCATGATTAATTATTCGCGTCAAACTGCTTTCAATTTCCGATTAATTAAAAAACCAAAGAGATTGTTTTGTTAATATCAATGTTTGAGGACCCAAAAGGGTCACCTAAAATCGCTTAACCTAGAACAGGAAGCGTTGATCTTGGCAAAATAACACAGTTTCTAAATTTATGATGATTTTTTTTAAATCTGCTTTTTCAAGCATCTGTCAAAGAGAGTGTAACAAAGCACCCATTTGCGTACAAGGAATTATACCAGTTTTAAAGAACGCACCAGCTTTAATGTGGGCCCGGCACGTTGACGAACTAAAACGACCAGACCGAGACCGAGAAACGGTAGCTCCTGGATCTGTGTATTTGTTTATCATGGAGGAGGAGAAACTAATTGCTCTAATTTCTAGCGTCCTGTTTTAGGCGCCGATAAGGAAAACCAGTTGCCGAACATGATTGTAACGTTCCTAATTGTTCCCGTACACGACAGCCCTTGACATGAGGAAGCAGAGGAAGAATATTTCAGCTCCGGTAATTAATTATTGACAAATTCTAGTTTCCTTGCGTTATAAACCGAGAATTAAAGCCTGTAAGATCGTGCAGTTTATTTCATTATCGCAGACTTTTCGCGATTGACCCGAAATCACAGATAACAATGGGAATTACTGGGTTACCGAATATAAAAATTTTAATCCGGTCAATTAAGTGAGTATCATTAACCGTAGTTAATTAACAATTATGCTCCAGCAAACTTGGTCTGATTACATTGGGCGTAGTATCATTAGAAGGGCCCTTATAATTATAGCCCAGTCAATTTAGACCAAAAATGGGCAATCAGAGGAACTAAAAATACTAGTTCCAATTTTTTCAGAAATGTGTAGGCAGAGGTTCCCTGAACAAGAAAAAATAAAGTCCCTCCAAATTCCGGTGCCGCTAGGGGAAGGAGGGGGCTTTAAACGACCCATTTTTCAGTTTTTCGCTTTTAACTCGAAAATGGTGCGTTACAGTGAAGAAGTTATTCAGTACAAAATGAAAGCTTATTAAAATTGCTACTTTATTTTTTCTTGTTCAGGAAACTTCTCCCTACACATTTCTGAAAACATTGGAACTACTATTTTTAGTTCCCCTGATTTTCCTATTTTGACTGGACTAGTAGCCCAATCTTGGAACTGTTTGAAATTATGGATTCTACAGGCCACATTCTATAAGAACATTTTTTTTCCGGGTCGATCTGAGACAATTTTTCTTTCGGGGCTCAAAAAAAGGCAGTGTATGACCTTCCTTTTTTTTACCAAAAATCGACTGCACCAAAATTTCTCGGGAAAACACTTTTTCTTATTAATTTTGGTGCGTAGAATCCAAAACATTTCGTACTTTTTCGATCAGACTTCTCAATCAAAAGTTATAGACTAGAAACCAATTTCGAAAGAAAATTCAAAGGGCTGTAACTTTTGAACTAGTATAGCCCAGTCAATTTAGACCAAAAATGGGCAATCAGAGGAACTAAAAATACTAGTTCCAATTTTTTCAGAAATGTGTAGGGAGAGGTTCCCTGGACAAGAAAAAATAAAGTCCCACCAAATTCCGGTGCCGCTGGGGGAAGGGGGGGCTTTAAACGACCCATTTTTCAGTTTTTTGCTTTTAACTTGAAAATGGTGCGTTACACTGAAAAAGTTCTTCAGTACAAAATGAAAGCTTATTAAATTTGCTACAAGTTTGGTTATATACATTTTTTCGAAAACTGAACCGTTTTATGGTATTAATGTCCTCGTACCCATCGAATACAACTGCACAATTGGAAGAATAGTGATTTATTATATATGAAGCATACTGCTCACAGATGAAAGAGACAGTGGTCCCAACATTCCACTTAACTCTGTGAAGGAGAAAGCCACCGTCCACTACAGTGTAAATCGTTTTGAGGTGCACTGCATCCATGTACACAGGGAAAGCCTCATAGAGAGCAGATTTCCTGAAGCATCCTTCGTGGAATAGTCATGGGGTATGGAGATAATTCGTACTTCAGCAGGTTTGAACTATAGGGATGTTAATGCTGTACAGGTTTTATTGTGACGATTTTCCCCTAAAATGACCGGGGGAGGATTTAGAAGCCAAAAATATACGAAAAACGTGAGTGAAAAACAATTTTGTTTAGAAATTACCACATTTCCAGTGCCGGTAGCACGAAAACGGTTCAGTTTAGCAATTTTAATAAGCTTTCATTTTGTACTGAAGAACTTTTTCACTGTAACGCACCATTTTCGAGTTAAAAGCGAAAAACTGAAAAATGGGTAGTTTAAAGCCCCCTCCTCCCCTAGCGGCACCGGAATTTGGAGGGACTTTATTTTTTCTTGTTCAGGGAACCTCTCCCTACACATTTCTGAAAAAATTGGAACTAGTATTTTTAGTTCCTCTGATTTTCCTATTTTGACTGGACTATTAAGATGAATTTCAATCTCAATTTCAAGAGTAGCCCCCGCTTTTCAGGACGTTAGGGACCCTGGTAACCCATTGAATTAATGTCTGTGGAGTTTTCCCTCGCTTAATATTAATAGTCTATTTTGATGTCGGGGTCACGGATTAGGAGAAGATTGAGGATTAGTACAGTGTGTTAATCCAATGTAGAGCATATTATAGTTTTTGATACGTAGGTAATTAAAATGGTACTCTCCACAGATGTGGGTGCCTTTGGATTAAAATTATATACAGGTTGTTTAGATCATTTATGTTATATGGTAGATTTTGTGTACGTTGTTAGAATGCTATGTAACTTTTTATAATTTTAACAATTTCATAGTTTAATTACGAGGTTTGTTGTCGGCTTGTACGATGAGTCGGGGTATTGTTTCTTTTATGTGGGGGCGTTATTGAATTTGTTCTTGTATTATCATTAGCTTTTTAATTAGTAATTGATGATGCCTTTGTTGAAAAATAGCATAATTGGTTTTCGAGCCAAAATAAAATGAGTAAACCCAGGCCTACTGTGTATAGTCACTAAAACGACTTCTGAACAGACTGGGTTTGCGAATAATAATCATTGCCTCAGACTGTGCCCTTCTGCACAGTCGTAGATCGCCTACACACTGCGCCGGCTTTAATTTAGGTTGGCCAAATACATGTTGTAGTTATTTGGCGGTTTGCATAAAATATATCGAGAATAAATTATATTCTCGGTGTGTATAAATATCACAAGGGATTAGGGATTAGATTTAGGATTCCTTTTTGCGCATCGGGCAATAGACCTTGGCATTTTCTTCAAGTAAATTAATGCAATTATGGCATGTATTGGTTAAAAAAAATTTGTCGCTAAAAATACGCATCTAACAATTCTTGAGCGTTTTTGAAAAAAATAAAGATTTAGACCAAATTTGGGCAATGCAATGCAAGTTGATGCATAGATAACTCCTCGGGTAGAGTTTAGTCTTTTTCCCAACAAGATTGGTGCTTGCATAACCATTTTGTGCAACAACGCGATGGATGCCAAAGTTAGTTTTTGATAGTTGCACATCTGGAACCGATAAGCTTCCATATAGCGAAAACCCGAAGTCGACACGAGGTATAAGGAATGAGCTGTAGCCCGGAACAATGGACAGAGGGACTAAAAACTGAGGACATAAGCGCTCCACTTTCTTGGGTTGTGCTAAAAAAAGTTATTTTTAATTAGCTTTTTTATTTCAGTACCTACTGCAAACGTGCTTAATTTAATTTATATAATTTTGTCAAAAAATTGGCAACCGGCCAGTCAATTCTTTTCACCGATGAGAATTTTGAAAATCGCATTTTAAGTATGTTGGGCAACGATAATGACCGGCCGGCCAGGACTGAAAGTTGACGGACTGCCGACAAACTGAACGTGAGCGCCGAGCTTTAGGTATGAGCAACTAAACTTTATTCAGGGGAGGGCGCGGAAATTTTAGGTCACATCTAATATTAATTAATTTGAGAACTCGCGTGGAAAGGTGACATTAAAAATGAACTACAATTACACATAACCAATACGTCTTCCATTCTTTTTCGGGGGCCAACTCGACTCAATGAAGTGTTGCTCATACCTTACTAACGAGTCGAAATAAATTGACTTGAATAGTGTATCCGTAGGCCATATTTTAAAAACCTCTCGAAAAATCACCAGAGATTTTCAAGAGAATTTCCAGGAATCTAGATCCTCCTGAAGCACAGTCCCTCTCTCCCAGCCCAAGCCCTAAACAAAAAAGGGTTTAGGACAGAATATTTTGGAGCATAACTCTATCCACGAAGAATGAATTTTAGAGCTCGTAGATAAAACCGCCACTAACGTTTGGCGTTATATCCGACGGAATATTTATGTATGCGCAAATTTTGTTTGACAGCGAGACTGTTGAGTAAAATTAAGAAATTTGATGATCTGAGTTTTTGTTGGCTTTGATGTTACGAGAAATGTACAATATATGCGTCAAAGCATTATAAGCAGTAGAATTGGCATTACAAAGATTTTGTTCTAAGGGATTATAAACTCACAATCCGGAATTTTGGGAATTTTCTCACTTATCTGCTACCACATCTTCTAATTTCAATTTGAGTTACCAATTGATGCATGTAATAAAAAAATTTTTTGTACACGTATGTGCAATTAATTATTCAAAACTCAAAGTGAATTTAACCCAGTTTTTGATTGTGACTGTCAATATGTAATTGGTATAGGTACAATCGGAATGTTTTAATTTAATCAAATCAAACAGTTTCAAACATTTTTTTTAATTGCAGCATATAAAACGTGTCCGTTAATTTATATCATTCCAAGTAGGTAGGTACACCAATTAGTAAGCACTCATTAAGCTCGGTAATTATTTTGCAGCTTTTCGTTCCGGCGCAAATCGGAAATGAAAGGGATTAACCTAAAACGCGCGGAAGGGATGGGATAAAGATATTTAAAGCGGCTCCTTTACATACAAAAATTTAAAAGGTTTAAACTAACCTTTTGTTGAAATAAACTTGGCATAATACCCGAAATTGTAGCTTTTTGTGTTATTCCACTTTGATATGGTCATATCAAGTTAAAGCAAACTTTTGCGGGGAAAAAAAAGTTATCCAAAAGTAGCGCGTCGCAAACTTTTTACATAAACCGAAAAAGGTCGAATAACAATTTTTCATAAACGGCTCGCGCTCTTTTTTTGTCTCCCTGCGATAAAAACACCCCCTACCTTTTAATAGAAGGAAAATACTTGTCACTTCGGCAACTCCCATCTTTTAGTCCTATTGTCTGTTTGGTCACCCACTAAAATAAAGAAAATAAAACACAAGGGGCACCCACAAACTCAATTAAATTGCACTAATTCGATTGGTTAAAAATAAATATCTACACTGGACGCGGAAAGTGCGTAAGTATTTGAGCGAGCGCGTCTATCAAATATAATATTCAATTGCCCTTTCAGTGGAACACGACGAAAAGTACTGAAATATCTGAAACGGGAGCTGGTGGCGGGAAGTTCGCAGGCGTTTTGGGTTGGATATCAACAGTTGAAGTTGGCGCATGCTTTATATACAACTGAATATGTTTATCATAGTTTTAGGGTGGGATTCGATTTCAAATCATCTACAAACCTTTAGTTTCATCCCTTTTTATCCTTCTGGCCAAATTTATTATCCTCTTTCAACTCCTGAATAATGAGCGCTGTAATACGAGCTCTTTCGCGTAATTTACGATTTGCATCTCTCCCGACCCATCCGGAAAGTTAATCGAAAACCAACAAAAATTCTGATTTCAATCAAATTTCAAGAGGACTTGTTTTTAGACGATAATAAATTTGCCAAAAAGTCATCTTTCCATATTATAGCCGTCGCGCACCGTCAAATGGCGAATTTAAATTCGAAAGGTATCCTTATTAAATTTAATAACATGGGTTTCAGGTTTCGGAACAGTGGAAAACTTTGTGGCGTGGGGTATGCAACGTGATAATTGTGTTGCAAGTAAGTTTCTTGAAGCCATTACTGGCGGACCTGCATTAGAACGTAATGAGTTTATTAACGAGAAATTACAATTTTCAATTGATTGCGATTTCGAATTTAACGTTTAACAAAGTTGGAACGTTTCACGAGAACGGAAACCATAAACGGTCCTTGGTTACACAGTTTGCATATTCTTGAAATTGCTGCATATGACAATGACATGGCATTTATGTAGTTTACTCCATTCCAAAAGGTTCACTTGCTAATGAGAAAGAAGAAAGGGATGGACAAAAAAGAAAAGAATGCTTTACATTTACATTATGTTCACAGCTGGGCAGAATACTTTCAAAATGTATTTGAATACTAAATAGTAAATACTTTACACAAATCAAAGGTACATATTTGAATACTAAATACTTTTACGTCCAGCACAAGCGAATACTAGATACAGATACATTGAAAAGTATTCAAATACTTAAAAAAATAAGTATTCAAATACTTTAGAATGTATTCGAATACTTTCAAAAGTATTCGAATACTTTCAAAGGTATTCGAATACTATAAAAAGTAATCGAATACTTTGAAAAGTATTTCATTAACTTACTTTGAAAAGTATTCAAATACTTGTCACTCAACCACATTAAAAATTTAAAATAGTATACTAGATAAAAGCCTAGATAAAAGTCTTAATACTACTTAAAAAATCAAGTTATACTTTGTATGAGGTTAGTTTTTTTTAATATTTCTATTGTTATATACAAATTTAAGGGGAGTAAAAGCGTATTATTATTATATTATTATATAGGAGGTACCTACCAGGACTTTTCTTATACCAGTTATATCCTTAAGAATACGTGTACCAGTTTTCAAAGCGATCGTTCGTCGTGCACATGATACGTACGCCTTTCTGAAATTAATCCTAGCGATTTTGGAACAGATCCATTTTTGACCATCCGTTTGTCAGTGTGCATGGTAGTTTGTTTAGAAACGTGCGATCGCTTTGAAAATTGGTACATATGGTCTTAAGGATATAAGAAAGGTCTCTATTGTTTTTAAGTTACGTAGACTATCGAGTCAAAAAGTTTCACTCCAGGATCGTTCGGTATTCAGATGTATCGGATTTTTATATTTGATTTTGTGACAATGGAAACTTTCGCTAAACATTTCTAAATTGTTCTCAAATATTTGAATAACTTAAAAGTATTAATAATAATAATAATAATATTGCCTTTAATTATCCCAAAAAAAAACAGAAATAAATCATAATTCTACAAGGCGAAGTTCAGTTCGGCGGAGACCACCGCCGTCTGTTCTTCCACTTAACCTTGGAACTATTCCGACTGTTATTTACATTAAAAAAAAAAAAACTACAATATAAAAAATAAAATAAAAAAATAAAAAATAAAAAAAATACTTTCCTTAGAACCTTCCAATAAAACCGCGATGAAATGACTGGATATGTTAAATTTGGATTTGATGTTCGAGCAGCAATTTGCGCAACTTAAGTTTGAATGATTTAAGCGATAGCAATTTAAGGTTTGCAGGAAGATTATTATAGACCTTTGTGATCCTATATGAAAAACATCTTTTGAAAAATTGCGTTCTATGGACTGTACTGCCTTTTTTTGAGGCCGGAAAAAAAATTGACTGCGATCGACAGGCAAAAACATTTTCTTATAGAAATTGGCCCGTAGAATCCATAATTTCAAACAGTTCCAAGATTGGGCTACTAGTTCAAAAGTTACAGCCCTTTGAATTTTCTTTCAAAATTGGTTTCTAGTCTATAACTTTTAATTGAAAATTCTGATCGAAAAAGTACGAATTGATTTGGATTCTACGCACCAAAATTAAAAGAAAATGTGTTTTCCCGAGAAATTTTGGTGCAGTCGATTTTTGATAAAAAAGGAAGGTTGTACACTGCCTTTTTTTGAGGCCCGAAAAAAAAATTGTCTCAGATCGACCCGGCAAAAAAATGTTCTTATAGAATGTGGCCTGTGGAATCTCACAGAAAGAACCTTATTTTGCGATATTTCAATTGCTTCATTTAGCAGATAATCGAAGGTATATCTTGCTCCTGGTGTGGTTCCATTTCTTGATTTTCACCAGAACTTCCGCAAGGGTGTCGTAGGCTGTCTGTGATGGAACTTTTACCAGTCCTTTATTATAGTCTTTAGAGTACACAAACAACACTTATCACTATTTAAAGTTTTACTAACATGCACTTTTTTAGTAGCTTCCATTTTTCTGAAAATCTCAAACCAACCACATACTTTAGTAATTCACTAGCTTGCTGATTCGATAGAAAATAACGGATTATGTAAGAACACGTTAACTAACTTATAATATTAATTTTTATGAAACAGTTAGCTAATATTTTATTGGTTCCTGAAAGAATAGTACATTATATATCAAGGTAGAGAAGTCCACTATTATTGCCTGAGCACCAAGATTACATCTCGAGGCGCTTGCGCCTTGCAATAATAGACTTCTCTACCGTGGTATATATACTATTTTTTTCACTACTAGCACTTGAAATCCTCTAAATTAACATATTATATTCCGACAGAATTGTTTGTTTCTTAATTTAACATGTCAATCAAGTACGTGGAAGTACAAGTCAAACAGGCCGTATTTTGTTCTGTCATTTAGATTTTTCAAAGAGTAATTTCGTTCGAATTTTTTCGTAATTTCTCTGTTGCTGGTCATTTAGATTTTTCAAAGAGTAATTTCGTTCGAATTTTTTCAAAATGTGATAATTTATAGGTATGTAATTTCTCTGGAAATTGCGAATGGTGGCAATTATTCGTTTTAGAGAACTTGTCTAAACGGTCTCATTGAGCGAAATTTCGGGTTGTGTTTTCTAAAAGTGACAGCGTGACAGTTCTCATTATTGACTACTAGTTAATAATAAAAAATTATTAACCACTTTGAACAAATGCCGAGAAGGCCTACTTTACAAGTGGAAAAAAGGTTAATAATCATGTCATCAGACGCTAGTAGTGAAAAAAACAATTTATTAACTTTATTAGCGATGTGGTTATTAATGAATATTAAAAACACGCAAAGACGGGTAAAAAAATAGGTGGAATGTTTTGTGAAAAATCAAGTCTAATTTACAAAAGGCGAAGTTAACTGATTGTCCCAGAAGATGCCCACCCATTTTCGTACGCGCTACGGGTAATTTATATTTTTTATATTTATATTTTGTTTATATTATTATGGATCTACAAACTATTTTCTAATCCTTAGGTAAAAGGGGATGCAACCCCTATCTTATACTTCTTAGTATAGTAAGTACTATTTTAATTACAGAACATAAACAACATTAACACTAATATCAAACTTGACTTAAAATTATACAATATTAAAAATTATAACCCTTCAGGTAGTGGTGGGTTTTCCCAATATTAATTTTTTTGTAAAACACAGTATTTTTTATTATCTTAAGTAAGCATAAGTCAATTTAACAAAAAAAATGCAATTATTTAATAATACATTTAAAAGGACAGTATACTGGTAGTTTTCACACGTCTGCGACCTTTGCGAGATTTCCCCCTTAAAAATGCCTCCTAGCGTCTGATGGTCGAAGACTGTGGATGTCATGTTCGATGTTAAAGAAGGCTGTTATGTTTCTCTGTTGTCCATTGATGTACTCTGTTCCTAAAATCTGTCTTTAACACTTTCATAATTCCAAACTTTAACATCAATTGGTGTACTAGAGTTTGTGCGATTGTTTTTGTATTTTTACTCTCTAATGGTATATAGCTTGTATGAATTTTTGACCGTAAAGGTATGATCGAATGTTATTCCCGAATGGATAGCTAAACGTTCCTTTTCGACTATTGGCTAATTTAACTCATAATAGGTTAAACTTCTTTTTGTAAAAGCTGTCGGTTAATCTTTTCCTATGTCGCCTTGTGATAAGACACAACCTAGGGCGAAGTTTGAAGCATCGTTTGTTGGGTGCAGGTTGCAGGTGCAGAAAAATCTGGATATCTGAGGATAGGGGGTTGTATTAGTTTCCCTTTAAGTATCTTAAACGAGTTCTCACACTCCATTGAAATTCTACATTCTTTTTCAGTAATTTGTTTAAATCTGAGTAAAATTTGGGACAAACCTATGGTAATAATTCATGAAAGCAATAAAACGTCGGATTTCATCCGCTGACTTTGGAGTGGGGTATTTATTATTACATCATATTTCGTTGGATCTGGGTTGATACCTTCACTAGGTATCATGTGACCTAGATACAGTACTTCGGTTTTCAGAAATTGGCATTTGGATGGATTCAATTTTAGATTATACAAACGACATCTTTCAAATACCTTAATTAAATTTGAATTATTGTGCTTTTCTACATCCAAAAACGAAAATATCGTCTACGTAAAGAATTCAATTGATATCATACTTGAGAAACTACGAGTATTACTTAAAGTATTTAACCAAAATGGTCAACGTTTATACTGATAGTGGCCATTGTTTGACGAAAATGGCGTTAATGGGCAAGATTCTTCTTTTAACTCTGTTTGCTGAAATGAATTAGTGAGACATATATATCTAAAATGTTTTCTAATCTAAGCAATGAAAATTTATCTCCATTAATTTCCTTATTGAGTTGTCTAGTGTTCTACTTGTCTCCATTCTCTGTACCAACAACTAACAATTCTAAGAACTAGACGGTTCTATCATATCGTTTTCTAATAAATTATTTATTTGTTTATCAATTTCTTGTTTTTGTGAATATTGTAACCTTTATTATTTATGTAAGTAGGTTGGTCGTTTGACAATTGAACTTGTTGTGTTTATAAAAATTATTAGTTCCTAACTTATCTCCTTTTCAATAAAATACGTCATTATATTCTTTACAAATGGAAATTACTGAATTGTCATTGTCTATTTTTATTTCATTGCATACTTAACTGACCTATCTTCATTTACGCATCGTATTTTCTGAATTAATTATGTAATAAAGTGACATGCTGGAATTTTTATATCCTCGTATTTTGATAGCTTAGTTTTCACGGGAAGAATGATCTTCGTAATATACGGTTAATGTAAACAAGTTGTACCTAATCAATTAAACAATTTAATTTTTGAAAAAAAAATCTCTACTTAGGATACCATCGGTTGCTATAGGAAAATTTCTGTCTACTAAGTGAAATTGATGCTCAATTTTTATGTTTTCAATGATTAACCCACAATGATTAACCCACTTATAGAAGTGCCTAACGTTTGTCATTTCTACAAATCTGTTATTGGACATTAATAAGATGTGCTTTGGAATATTATTAATATTATAAATATTAGGTAATTTTGCTTAAGTCCGCAATTATAGGACTTCGATTTCAGACGCATATTCTGAAATTGATTTACCGCCTTGCCTTGTTTATGATGATGAATATGATTCCAAAGACTTTTTTTGGTTTGTATCTATCTAACAAATGAGATTTAAATTCCTTAAAAGTTTTAGGCGTAGAAGTTAATGAATTTTTTTGGTTTACTCTTAATGGAGAGTATAAATTGTAATAAAAGTTTATTTATTGGTATAATCTTTTAACATAGCCTCCTCATATTGTGAATCGTCACAAAACAACCTGTTCTGGAACAAATGTACCTGTACTATCCCTTCATACTCCCTTTTCTAAGCTAAGCCGTTCTTTAACCGTAAGGGTAGATAAAGTGATCACTTTAACAGTAAGGGTAGATGTATTATACACGACGATAAATGGATACTATTGCTCGATTTGCGGTTTTATATCTAAGTTTGATATGAGGACATTTTGTTAAACGAATATATGTATTATGTATCTGTATATGGCCCATTAAAAATCACTTTACCACACCACAAAATTAATTATGTTTAAAATCACTGGAAAATACACAAGCTTACCTTTTAGAGCAGTAAAAAAAATGGCGAAAAACTTACGCCGTAGACGAGCTGTCGCGTTGTCGAGTCAATTAGTGGCGAGTTGTCGCGTACCGTTCTGATTTTACCTTCTCTTGCAAAACCCTTGGATTAGAAATTCAGTCGAAAGAAATTTAGGAATTTACCAGCAAGTGCCTTCCCACCTGTTTCTGTCCTGTATTCCTAATCGTTGCATCCGAATCATAGTGTTTTAGGACAGAAGTTTGTATCAGAGCGTTTATTACGCACAATGCGTAGACACATATTATGGCTCTTGTCAATATCCGACTTGACGGTGCTTTTAGGTTACAAAGTTTAGTTTAAACAAAACTCTGGTTTATTGAATTATATGAGACTTAATTAACAGCGAGTACGTTTAGGATGCAATTGGCCAAGGCACGCGACTTATCCTCGTGCAAAACTTCAAGTTCGGTTAAGGGAATACATTCATCCACTAATGCGTCCGTCATATACGACGTTAGTCCTATCAGTTTTTCTCTGCTTAATTCACCGTCCTCTCGGAAAAGATCCATGGAAACGTAGAGACAATCGACATACCGTTTAACGTTTTCTTCGTCGGGGACAAACGCATTGATAGCAATCTCCTTTGCGTATCGGGGGGAGATCTCGGCCTCCACCAAGCATTTTGGATAATAGGGTTCAATCAACTTGTACCAAATCTCGTATATTTCTTGCGTCACCTGAAATGCACGTGTGTGGTCATTTGGAGGACGCGGGGAAACTTACCCTTCTGGACCCAACTGCCCCAGCCAGCAAAATACGATTAGTGCGTGTGTGTTCATCTCTTGGTGATCGCTAAGACTTTGATGTTCAACCTGAGATATAATCCCCAAAATAGTGCTGTCCCAAAGTTCATAAGATTTCGTTATCTTAATTTAAAAACATCTTACGTTACAAAAACAAATGCTATCGGTGACCTCACAGGAAAATAAACTAAGAAAAGAGTAAAGTGAGGTAGCGAAGACTATGATTACCTGCATCAAAACGATATAAGGATAATTTAATTCAATTCCCTCATTCAAGCAACTCTTTACTAGGATTACAGTGTAACAGTTTTCACTTACTATGCCTTTTTGGCACAATATTTTCCCGCAAGGAGATATTATATCAAACGCATCTGCGAAATGCAAAATACCTCTCCATACATTCTCTCCTGATGCAAATTGATCCTTTGGGAATGTCGCGTACAGGTCAGGGTTACAGGTTTGGGAGAAATTGCGAAATCGCTGATACGCGAAAAGATGAAAATTAAACAAAAATTTCCTAATTTCTCCTGATTAAAATTGCTCTTATAGAATTGGGCCATAGACACGCAATATATAAATATTGAATTTTCATTTGCCCTCTTTGAAACGTAGGTCAGCATATCCCTACTCACGTATCCCAAAATACGTTTTCGGAAAGATTTACATGATCGTCAACTTAGAAATACAAACGATATTCAAATACCTGCACATCGATTGCAAAGCTACAAATCTTCGTTTACCTACATGTCTGCATTTTTGTACAATAAGCTGCCTGATGAATACAAATCATTGGATAGCTATCAATTTAGACGCAAAGTAATAATTGTGATTTACAATGAATAATAATTCGACCTTTAAGAATAGCAAGTTTCTGTTACCTAATCTTTCTATATGTATCCTTCTATATACTTCGTATATTGGCATTATGGGTAGGGGGGCCCCGCCCACATGACAAAATTGTGCAACATTAGCGTTTAATAAACGTTTAATGGTGACTTGTAACGTTAGCGTATAAGTTATCATTAACTTACTATTAACGTCACCGCGACTGCTAATGTCCGCCTTTAAGAACGTTTCTCTGTAACGTCTAAATACCTACGTTTAGCAAACGTTACATCATAATCATCTTTATAACATCAGCATTTAAGGTTAATTGAACGTTTGAAACAAACGCCAATGCGATGTAACTCTCTTATGTTGTATAAACGTGGTACAAAGATGTTTATTAAACAATACTAAATTACGTTTATATCATCCTTATACATTGACGGTCGGTATTATTAAAGTCATATTTACTATGTTGTAAGCTAACAGTGTTGTTAAGGAATGTCTTAACAACACCGTTAGCTGACACCAAAGTTAAGTCTGGCTTTATAATACCGGCCGTCAATGTACAAGGATGACATAAACGTAGTTTAGTATTGTCACAGATTGTGTACTTTAATAAACATTTTTGCACTTTGATACTAAAGTGCACAATGTAAAAAAATTCAAATTCAAAATAATTCAAATAATTTTTTACCAGAAATTTAATGTATAAAAAATTATTTCATTCACATCAATCGCTTCACAAAATTGTTAAAAATGTCCCACCATTATAAAGAATGCACAGTTGCACACATATTTTCATATCATCAAAAACTCATTCTAACATTACTGGTGTAATCTTCATTAGTTCCTCTTCGATTGCATTTTGAAGTTCCTCAGTGATGTGCAGACGATTTTGAAAAATATTGTATTTCAAAATCAGAAAAAAAAATCTAACGGACTTAGATCTGGAGAACGTGGTGACCACAATCCTCTGCTGATTAATAGATCATCGTAAAACTGTTGTTCGGCATCATGGAGTAATTGTAAATGTAAATCACCTTGTAGGAAAACGTTGGATATCAGGAAATTCTTGATAGAATTGCTGGCGACAGGACTGAATGGAATACGTCCATGTTCCATCCTGTAGACTTGCACTTCGATAATGTTCCTTTAAGACGAACGCGTCATGTTTTGGTGAAAAAGACATTGTGGAAGATTCTAAAAAAGTAAGGTTATACATCCATAAAATAATTTACGTCTTTTACTTACTTTTACATACTGCTAACGCCTAGGAGGAGCCCTGGTAGAACTGTTTGATTTAAAATAAAAAGATGAGCGTACAAGGTGGAAAATACAAAGAGAAATTCAACACGTAAAAATCGCCGTAAATGGATAGCTTATTCAGCTTATTTGTTGAAGTCGTTGTCGTTCATCCTTGATGAAAAAAACCACAATCGCCAATGTCTAACCCAAAAAACTCCACAATTTTTAAGCACTTAACTCAAACTATCCTCCACTTATTTTGAATCACATCCCTCAATTCACAGAAAACCAACATTCAACAAACATGTTAAACTGCAAATGAAGATAAACCGAATGATGAGTCACCGACCAGCTATTTTTTCGTTGCGCAATGCCCAAAGGCACATTTTTAATATTATAAGGACGTTACTGTAACTGTGCAACTTAACAGTACCAAAATGTCGTTGTTGTAATGTTAAGCTTTTAAAAGTTGAACTAACGTAGTTATGTATGGTTCCGTCAACATACGCTAACAACATCACATTACTTAACATTATTATGACATCGCAACAAGGTTTTGCATAAAAACGTTGTCAAAGTAATATTGGTATAACGTTAGCCTTCTGAATGTTATTTTAACGTAATAATGTCCCGTTCCAGCGACGCAAGTCCAAAAGGTTACAATTTTTAACATTACAAAAACGTCGTAACCACGGTTTAGAAAGAAAAACCATTCAAGTATCGTTGGTATAACGTTGATGTTTTGTTTAATTGAGCTGTTTCAAAATGCAACATTCGTTTAACGTACCAAACGTTTTTTTAACATTGCTTGTCAAGTGGGCGTCTTGCTGGAAACCAGTATTTTTTACGTTTTTACAAAAATTTCGTAAGGTAACCCTACTAAAAATTTTGGCCGATAAAAAGTACTTAAGATTCGCTACAAGGATACATAAAACAAATCAAGCAATTAAAAAAAAATGTTTATGCACCCTCGGTAGTCAATTTGCATTTCAATGACGTTATTGGTTAGACCATCAACAATCCACGTTTTTAGGTATACTTCTACCCTTTCCAGTGTTGCCTATTTCCTTCATTTATTGTTAAACAAACAGTGTAGACTGTACCAATTGTCAGGTTGGCCTTTGTTTGGACAGCAATGACACCTAGTCGACTAATTGGTTGTGTTAGTGACTCAATTGAATTTAAACACGGTTAGATTTTTAGATTGAAACATACACTCTGGACACCAAGGGGTTCCGGTGAGATATGCCTATTTATATGAATTCTTTGGTATATAACTATCGCGGTCCGATTGAATAGGCGACCCTTTAGATGAAGAAGAGCTTAATTGCCACTGCACGCACCTAAGGTAAATACGCTCCGTCCCCCAAATTCAATACATCACACACAAATTTTGAATTGCACGAGCATTATGTGGCCTATCAATAGAGCGTAGGGCACGAGAGAGTGCGTTCATATGTGGAGAGTCGCGGCAACAGTTCAGTTAATATTGATGTTATTAACCAGAGGGTTGCACGCGTTGCAAATGTCATGGCAATAAGTCGGCAAGTTGCGTTGTCGTGCAGCGGTAATAGCAGCGAGTAATTGCAGAAGCTTAATGAATTATTAGAAGATTTACGATTACTGCACGGGTTTCTGTTACCCCCGGCCCAGGGGAATCGTGCGCACGAAGATCGACAACTTCTCATATAGGTAACGCGTCAGTTCTAAGTACGTTTATGGTGGTTTATTAACTATGAGAAATGAGGTATGGGTGACTGAGACGGATGCACCACCACGCGTCATATAAATAGATATTTATTGTCGCAACCACTAAAAGTATAAGGGAGCAAAAAATTTTAACTTCAACAAATATTCTTTTGAAGGCTCATAATTGGGTTAATATGCCATATGTGACAGTATACACAGTAGACATTTCCATGCGTGTTGAAATCAAGGCTGGGTTTAGACACAAAAATTGTCGAACTTGTTATAAAATGACGTCTGCGTTTTCTAACCCTCATTGAAGCACTGGTGCGTAGGTAATTAAAACAAAAATGTAGTGATATTGAAATGGTAACATTTGTCTGCGACGTTTGAAATCGACATGAGCTAAATAAACTCGCATACATTATTTATTGCTTACGAAAGCAGTGCAATTTTACTAAAAAAAACGTTAGATGAAAGACGCAAAAGCTGAATATCTGAGAAGTCTATTTCCCGGTTTTGTAACGGTAGCTCTGAATTTGAATTTATATTCTCCAATTTTATAGTGTTGTGTAAACAACGTCATGTAGACGTTTCGGTCAAAATGTATATGAGGAATTTACTAAGTGTAAATCTGCGGAATTGAAAGGAACGAGAGGAGAAAATTTAAATTTTACCGAAATAGGTATGATAGTTTGTATTTTTAGTACTTGTAGCGTTATATGGACTGTGGGGGAAGTGCAAGAAGTTATAAGAGCGGAGAATGAGAAACCAGGAAATGATGGCAATTAGAGCGCCATTGCCAACAAGCAGTACGTTTAAAGAAGAGACAAAATAAGCTACATGGAAAAGGGTAGTGGTTTTAGGTCATGCAAATAGGAAAATAGAAGCGCAAAGAGAATTTGTATTGGAATTTGATGAAAAGTAAAGTTTACGCCAAGGAAAGGAAATAAAAGAAATCGAAGTCATTAATAAAGTTAGGGAGTATTGTAGTTTTACCTGAAACTGAAACAATTTTGAAGAATAGATCTAAATTAGTTAAAGTATAGTTAAAATGGCAGAATCTGAGGATCAATTCTTTAGTTTAAAAACAACGTCTGGGTGGTACTGAAGAGTAAAGAGACAACCAAGGAACCGTTAAATTCAATTACGTTGTATGCAGCAATGCTGAATAAGGAAGGAAGAAAAAAATTAAGTACGTTTTATTGACGAGATTATCGGAAACAGCAAAAGTTAGGTTAAATAAGTTATATGAGAGAGTTGCCGACTTAGTAAAAGATATTAGTAATCATTTCATAACTAAAAAATCGGCATCTGTATTGGCCCACCAATAATTACATAATGCTAGACAGTTAGACAGGTCAATCTCAAGGTAACTTTAATAATATACTTTCAACAAATCGATGTTTGAACTTGTCTGTTTTGATCCTGCAGAAGGACGCTTCTTTGATGTCAACCGGCGCCTCTTATGTGCCCAAACACGGCAAGAATTGGAAACGACGCTTCTTGCACGTGAAGACGCCTACAATATCAAGGTAACTATAATAATACTTTCAACAGAGGGTCGCTTCTTCGGCGCCTTATATGTATGCAAAGACGAAAAAATTTTAATTGACGCATCTTAGAAGTTATACAACGTTTACAAACTTACAGCGCGTCCGTATTTACGCTCAGGATGCCTAGGGACGCCACTTATCGACGCGAAGACAGCAAAAATATCCAGGTTTATAAATAGGCAACGTTTATTAGCCGTACATTATCGACGAATTTAATACGAATAATGCGTAAGTACATATTCCATATGCGAAATTTAAACGTATTCAGTAAACGCATATAAGTTGTATATCAATGGGAATAAGAAACACACAATATTCTACAAGAATATAGCAATATCATCCGGACATTTATGTGCACTATATATACCAGTATATATTTACTTTTTTACACGTAGGGTTTTTTTTTATTTGAAAAAGAAAGGTGCACCAACTGCCGAGGATATACGGCACCTATACCAATTGACATTACAATATTTAGATCCTTGAGAGCAAATCAGTGACCTTCAAAAAAACAAAACAGCTTGTTAATGTCACTTGAGTCACTTAATAGATCTGACAGAGAGTTTGGTAAGTTCAAGGGTTTAAGTCTACTATAAACGCATTTTATTAATAAACATTTGGGAAACATACAGCTTTTACAACATCGCAAAGTCAGCTTCAAATAACAAGACCTCCCATGCGGGATTGAAGACGAATCCAAGCGCTTTTTCGAGAGTCATGAGTTTATAGACTAGAAACCAATTTCGAAAGAAAATTCAAAGGGCTGTAACTTTTGAACTAGTAGCCCAATCTTGGAACTGTTTGAAATTATGGATTCTACAGGCCCCATTCTATAAGAAAATTTTTTTCCGGGTCGATCTGAGACAATTTTTTTTTCGGGGCTCAAAAAAAGGCAGTGTATAACCTTCCTTTTTTACCAAAAATCGACTACACCAAAATTTCTCGGGAAAACACTTTTTCTTATTAATTTTGGTGCGTAGAATCCAAAACAATTCGTACTTTTTCGATCAGACTTCTCAATCAAAAGTTATGGACTAGAAACCAATTTCGAAAAAAAATTCAAAGGGCTGTAACTTTTGAACTAGTAGCCCAATCTTGGAACTGTTTGAAATTATGGATTCTACAGGCCACATTCTATAAGAAAATTTTTTTTCCGGGTCGATCTGAGACAATTTTTTTTTCGGGCTCAAAAAAAGGCAGTGTATAACCTTCCTTTTTTACCAAAAATCGACTACACCAAAATTTCTCGGGAACACACTTTTTCTTATCAATTTTGGTGCGTAGAATCTAAAACAATTCGTACTTTTTCGATGAGACTTCTCAATCAAAAGTTATAGACTAGAAACCAATTTCGAAAAAAAAATTCAAAGGGCTGTAACCTTGAACTAGTATGCCCAATCTTGGAATTCTTTGAAATTATGGATTCAATAGGCCACATTCTATAAGAAAAATTTTTTCCGGGTCGATCTGAGACAATTTTTTTTTCGGGCCTTAAAAAAGGCAGTGTATAACCTTTCTTTTTTACCAAAAATCGACTACACCAAAATTTCTCGGGAACACACTTTTTCTTATTAATTTTATTGGTGCGTAGAATCCAAAACAATTCGTACTTTTTCGATCAGACTTCTCAATCAAATCCATGACAGTAGCTCTATCTGGGTTAAATTAAAGTATGAGTTGTGTTTTATTTATTTGGATGACATTATAGTATTTGGAAATAATTTACAAAATCATAACCAAAATTCAATTAAAGTTTTACAAAGATTAAGAGTCAATTTAAAATTATTTTAAAAAAAGAAAATTTTTGACTTAGGTCATGTTATTACTGCGGGAGGAATCGCACCAAATTCAATGAAAATTAGTGTAATAAAAGACTATCCAATTCCTAAAAATTCAGATTAAACGAAACGGCTTGCTGCATTTGTATAAATTACTATAGAAAGTTTATATCTACCTAATTTTGCTAAAATTGCTAAATATGGAGTGAAAATTGCTAACAGTCCTTTAAAAAATTAAAAAGTATGAGTATAGCTTATGGAATCATCCAGTTTTAGAATTCTCAGATTTTTATGAAAAATTTCCAATTATAGTAAAAACCAGGTGCCATAGTTTTGGGTAATGCAAGTAATAAACCGATCGCTTATGCCTTCAGTAGGACACTTAATCAGGTTGAATCTAGATAGGTATGCAATAATCGAAAAGGAACTATTAGCTATGACTTATGCAGTAAAACACTTTCAGCCGTATTTATATGGTCGTAGATTTAAAATTGTTACAGATTACTGACCATTATTTATTTGGAATGACAAATCCGCTTCTTTAGGTTAACACTCTAAGAGTACGATTTTGAAATTAAGTACATAAAAGGTAAGGAAAATGTAACAGCGGACGCTTTCAACTGATTTAAAGAAGTATTCTGAAAAGGCCAAACAATTAGTAGAAAACACTGAATCGGAAGGTAAAGCAGTCCCAATTGAATGTAAAGGAACAAGGCAATTAATTTTAAACGATTTCCACAAGAATATTAACGGAATAAGGATTGAGTTTTTAGCAAAAGTTTTCAGGGATACTGCAAAAGAAACAATTGTTGCAGTCAACCAACGGCATATCACCATCAAACCAGAAGCAATGAAAAACATCCATAAATTAAATGCATATTTACGAATCCAAACGTCTACTTCGCAGTATATTTGGGGGAAATGGGTGCCCTTTTGGTGTTTTTCATTTAATAATACAGTTCATTCCGAAGCCAAATATTCACCGTAATGCGCTAGTATAAGGTAAAGTATGTAATCTACCCCAATTATTAGACAAAATTGCTCCTGTGTACAATTTTGAATGAAATTTAGGCTACAATCTGATTGGGAAGATTCAAAACGCAATCGAAATTATGTCTAAAAGTAAGCGAAAAACTAGGTTACATCAACAATGTTAAAATAAAGTAGAATATAAGTTTAATGATAAGGTTCTTTTAAAAAGTGAATCGAATAACAAATTAAACCCCATTATTTATTTTTTATTTCATTTATTTTATTTATTTAATTGCTAATAATTGTTGTCCTGTCAGAGTATAATCGTTAGACCAAGAAGACGTTAGGACTAATCAGGGATGGTGGAGTTATTTTACCTAAAATTCAATTACACCACGCAATTTCATTGTTTGTCTTTAACCAATTGACAGTTTAATAACACAAACCGATCAAAATACAATTAACGGACTAGAATATCGTACTGCAAGCACGCCGTACAATTTACTGGTAAATTGGGCACGTATGTGCCACATTGTAAATCGTAAACAGAGGGCGTTACGTGCCGACTGACGTACACAATATTCCTCATGGTATTTCTATGCACACGAAACCACTATTGTATAATAAATAGCGCCGGTTTATCGGTCTTTTAATCAAATGTGAAATTTTCCCCGCATCGAAAATAAACAAACGCATCTGACCGCATGCGAGGGGCACAATAAAATAATTTCCATCAAACAGTGCAACTGAAACTAGAATTTTATTTAATTTAAATTCGACGAGTTTGTAAATAAACGGGCATAGCAAAACGAAAGGAAAAAAAGGGCGTCCCGTATTTAAACAGGCGGGCAATTTCCGTTTTCAGGTTTGCGGCCTCGTGCCTAGGTCACGTGTTTATGGCATCTCTGCTCTTCTTGTTTATCGATGCCCTAATTGCCACGCTTTATTATTTGTTAATGAACAAGTGTGTTTAATTACTAACTTTAACATGCTTTGTTAGTTTAGCGCAAATTCTTCCTTAGACGGGTACATAGAGTATGAAGTTATAATTATTTTAATTATTAACTAAAATGTTCGGGTGTAAGTTACGTTCGTAACTTCTACTCGTTATAGCATCTTAATGGATGCCTAACTTTATTAATGGAAACAGATGGTTTTTGAAGTTTATAAGGTTACGATTTTGCTCAAACGATCTAATTATACACCTGTTGAAGGTAGTTGTGACCACAACGGCTTCGCACATTCACCATTCACCAAGAATTTTTGACTTTCAAAAAGTATCTCTGAGAGAAAATTAACCTGAGGAGAGGTTGTATCAGATTAGTGGATTCTAGTTGGGGCAAACAGATAGTGGCCTTTGAAAAATGTCAGGAGAGTTAATTAAACCGAAAGGGATCTCTATAAACTGTTCAATATTGAAAAAAAAATAACTAAAATGCCCGAGAAGGTTTTTTGATTAATTTTGCAAGCAATTTCAGATCTGGTTTACTGCATACAACTGACAAATAAATTTACAGTTTGTTGCATTGTAAAATATGAGGAGCGTGCCGATCACCAGTTGTTCAAAAGTAAAGTGTCACTTTCAAGATTCGATATCGCGCCTAATACCAACCCCAAGAACTTGCGAAAGTACCATTACACGAGGGAGCACGATAATTTGTTCTGATTTATGTACGTTATAAGAGAAATGCACTCAAACTACGCTACACGCAACTTGCGTTTTAAGGGTGCCACACAAATAAAGGGCTATAAAGGAAAATTTTCCCAATTATCCCTTTTTGAATGTATCTGATCGCGTTTATGTGTAAATTTGAATGCGGAGTCCATTACGTTCGTTCTTGCCGATAGTATGAAAGGTTCTATAGCGGTAGCATATCCGTAATCCGATAAGCTTGGGGTAGCTAAGTTACATAGAGTTATAGAGCCGCTATTCTGTACCGAGTGTATTATACGTAGCACCCCGTTGTGATGAATGGGGTTAGATGTCTACGTATGCGCCGCTGTACAAGTGGCCTCTATTTACACAATAACTAAACTCGCACTTCTATTCTTTCGGCCAACGGCGGCGGCATTAGCTAAATGACGTTATAATGTACGTTAAGGATAAACCCGGGATAAAGAAGACTCGTCCAATTAGCTGAATATTAAACTCTACGATATAATAGTGAGATTAAATTACATTTTGCCCTTTAAGCCCTTTGAAAATTTATTTGTTATGGGATACCTACTGCTTTGAAAACGGATGATGTCTTTACCGCACGTTGTTTTTTTTTTGAATCCAATGCGTTACAGTGTAGGATTGTGGATACTGGCGTATTACAAACTTAATTTCCGTTTCATCTACGACACAATTTCAACTCCCGAAAAACGGGAACACATATTTTGCAAATCCGGCATGCCTACTTTTTAAATAGTTTCAATAAAGAAATTATAAAATAAATCATCCTTTGTGCTGATTATCTACTAACCATTTTAATATAATCAATTAAATAAGGAGAGAAATATTTAACGGCCCGTTGAAGTTGCATCCCTTAAATGGTTTACAGTGAACTTCTTAAACATAACGAATCAAAGACAAGCCGCAGAAGATACACCCTCTGAAATTGCATGCTGTATATAATAAATTAGATCGAACCGTCTTTAAAAATTGTGTAATATATATACAGTGAGTTTTTTTTAAATGCGAACATAGGAGTTTGCATGCAATGTAATTTCCCTATGTTCGATTTTTAAAAAGCACATCAATATATGAGGTGTGCGCGGTTCACATTCCCAAATCGCGCAACTTGTGTGACTATGAACAGCAACTCATAGTCTTTATGATGAAGAGCACTCGGTAAGATTTCTTTAGAGAAGCCATGTGAGGCCATAGCAACTTTAGGATACATTTTTCTTAAACTTACGATAACTTGACCTCACAGGCCACGCACTGACACCACAACTCATTGTGAACCAACCTTCGATTATTTGTAGGTCATGTGCACCTGGTATTCTACTAATTTGATCTATCAATACATAAATGAAGAAAATAAGAAAATAAATAACGAAAACAATTACAATAAATGTTCGAATGTCCTCCTTGACATTCTAAGCAATAACCTAACCGATTTCGTAATTAAATTTGACGGCGGCATTTTTAAAAATGTGACAGCTGTCAATTGTATCTACTACTCATTTATACTACTCAATAGATTGATGTGTTTTTTTTAAATCGAACATAGGGAAATTACATTGCATGCAAACTCCTATGTTCGCATTTGAAAAAAATTCACAGTATAGAAGAAAGGAAAGGGTATATTTTCCTGTGGTTGATAGAGAGCCATTTAATCAAAGACACACAAATAGTTGACCCCTTTCAGAAGGAGATGCTACACTAAAAATAAGATCGAGTCTCCTTTACATTTCAGTTCTTATTGCAACACGTCTTGAATGCCCCACTGTGACTCTTTGTTAAAGATCTGAGTAATTCTAATTGATGAGGCTATGTTGTCTACTATACATTTTCCGGTCGCTACTCTTCTCTATCCATAACCTTTATTTCATATCGGCGTATCGTCTTCGCTCTTTCAGATCGTCTACCAGTTTCACTCGCCTTCTTTATCTATTCCCTGCACCCTCCAAGGATCATTAGATCACATCCTTCAGCAAGCTATACCGTCTTAACATTATGACCAAGCCACATTTTCTTGTTTCTCAAAATTGTTTTATACAAAAATCTTTTTTCTCCTATTCTTTAGTACCCGTCCGTTCCTATTCCTAGCAGACGACTTTGTTCCAAGTATTCCACATTTCAAAACCGTACAACATAACATTCCATACAAAGCACTTTGCTATTCTTGTTCTTGGATTCATGTCCAACTTGCTGCACAGTATTCTACTTTTCCTACAAATGCTTCTTTTGCCATTCCAGCTTCATCATCATCTGCTACGGTGGTTCCTAGATAGTTATAGCTTTCTGCCTGTTCCAGTATTTGATCTTTCACAGACACTGGCAATTCTCCAGTCCCCCCCATTGATAACTACAGGCCGAGTAATTAATTAAAAACCGAACTAATTTGCATCGGTTTTTGGAATTACCAGTTCCACTTCCTCCAAATTGGATTCTCTTTATACTTACGCTCAATTTTGGAGGGATCTTTTGTATTTTGTAATTGCGTAATTTTGTTGGCTTTTGAAATTAATTTTACCGTATCGCTTTTGCGCCTTAAGTTATCAGTATTCATTGAAATTCGCTTTCAGTAATTCTTCCACCGCTTCATTAATTCTCAAGTTAAGCTTTTCTTTAAGTACAAAGGGGGGGAGAATTTTCCATACGTTTCCCCGAAATTGTCTGCCATAGAAACCGCTCTGTAACTGTGCCTAATTGCTTTTCTTCCGCTTTTCTATCGCTGGGTTCAGGAATTCCATTATAATTTGTGTATCTATTTTTTTCATATAATTAAATTTCACTAATTGCCTTTGATTTTCTCAAGCATCCCGAATTTACGCGAGCTCTCCAAGTTCATCGGATCATTGACTTTTTCGCTCAGTGCTTTTATAACCGCCTCTTTAACTTCACCTTTATCTTCCTCCCGTATATGGTAGGTGGCTTTATCTGATTCTTCTCGGACATTATAATATTGTGCCCAATCTCCCAGTTCATTTTTAAGCGTTTCCCGCCATGTTTCCCTTGGTTTTATCAAGGATTACTTTTAGTTTACCCACTTTTTGTTTTTTTTTTGGCTTTCAATTCCATTTTTTCTTCTCCCTCCAGCACATTTCTCGCCTCCCTCTATTCCTGGGTTTCTCTGTTTGTTTTATGTTCATTCCATCTAAGCAGTAGCAAATGGTTTTCTTACAACATACACATTGCGCTAGTTTCATCCACAAAATTTTAATAATTTTAATCTCCAGCCCTTTTAAGAGTATTTTCCCTGCAATTCCTATCAAGCTGATTGTTCTATGTTCACCACACTCCTTCGCTCCTTTCCTTTTAACCAGAGGTACTTTCCGAGTCTTCAGGCCATTATCTCGATTCATATTACGAGGGTTGTCCAGAAAGTAGCAGACGTTGAGAAATAAAAAATTTCCCAGCGATGAAGACCTGGGTCGCAACGCAGCGGTTCGATAGGGACGCCGAACTTCATGTCGGCATTACCCAGTGCAGGTTAAAATCTCAGACGGCGGATTTATAAAAGTTGGGATCAAAACACTTGTGCCACGCTATGATATGTGCTTCAATTTGAATGGCGCTTGTGTTGATTGCCCAAGAGTGTAGCCCCCAAATATATACAATAATAGATTTTCTTTACAAGCTTAAAATTTTTTATTTCAAAACGTTTGCTACTTTCTGGACAACCCTCGTATATACAAATTTTAATTTCTTAAAATCCTTCTCCTTAAAGATACTTATTATCTACTGCAATTCCAGACTGATTCTTCTGATTCCAGTTTTAGTTGCCTTGGTATTTTCGTAAATTCTGAATGTATTTCTAATCTTTCAGTACTTTTTCATTTTCTTTTTTTCAACCTCATGGCTAAACCAGCTATTGATTATGTATCTCAGGTAACCTTTTTAATCCTGTTGTAAACAATATCGTGCCGTCAAGCTTTCTACTTCTACTTCTTCATCTCCCTGGCCATCTACACTTGAATCACTAACTTAGGTATCTGTTGGAACTGCGTTAACCTATTAACATATTTTCTGGCACTTCTCAAGGGATACCAGAAGTCTTGTAACGTCCCGTTGTTTAGATGAATTTCCCAGGTTCCAGTGCCCCATTACCTACTCAGGCAGCTTCAGGGGTGCCCGGAGTGTCTTTTTACTTAAAAGAATTGGAATTACACTGAACGCCAATTCTTTTTTAATTATAAGATGATTCATTTTTAAGAAACTGAAATCTTCATACTGAAAACCAATTTTACAAAATATGTTTCTCCGTTACCATAACTGTTATACAGTGATGTTTATTAAGAAGTAGACATAGGAATTTACGTGTATTTTCCATATGTCTACTTTTTAAATAAAAATACGGAACCCAAAGCAGCAATATTCAAATTAATTAATGTGACAGAAAATGTTTATTTGTTTTAAGAGGTTCTTTTGGTTGCATAAAATTAGGAGCCCTTCAGAAAAGATTTTGTGATTTAAAAGTTTATATAAATCCCTATGTCTACCCTGTAGATGAGAGGACACAATAAACGGAGATAATATTCTAAGCAGTAAAAAATAATCGACGTGCTCAGGAGTCGATAATTGTTAAATGATGCTCTTAGTTCCTTTAGTTAGACGCGAAATAGGCTTAACCAATTTAACCAATACGAGAGCTGTAGAAGATGTGCATAACAGCCATTACTGACAAACTTTAGGAGCTTGTTTGGAGATTATTCAGAGAACACGAGTTTCATTGAGTTTAAAATACAACTTGTAGGTACCTAACCTACACGAGCTGCTTAGTTGTTTGCAGTTTCATACTTGCTTACAATCTAACTATATTTTCTTAACGTGCTCGTGGCCGTTAAACATAATTACGAGTTCGTGCTTCATAAATACCAAACTTCCCTGTACCTCACTTATATTAAAAACACAACATGAAAAATTATAAAATAAAATTTAACGACCGAAGTTTTAACAATGAAAATCCCTGCCACGTTATGGTATCATGTAAGGGAAGATTAAATTGTTTGCTAAAAAGCTCTTTTATTCTACCTCCGCCATTAAATGGTACAAATCTGCTTATGCCTCCTTTTAATGCGAACTTATAATAGTAAGGACTAGTGTCAACACAAATTTGACAATAATAGCTTTGTTGCAAAGGGAACATCTGCACCGCATCGATTTCTATCGTAAATATGGAAATTATTAAATAATCGCGGTTCAATGGCGAACCGAAAAAGTATGCAATCCGGATTCCATTTATTAAATAAATGAAGCTAATATAGCAAACAAGCTCCTGGGTGTGGCTGTTATGTCCGCTCCCCATTTCTTTGAAGTTAGTACTTTGAGGATCCGTATTCGTGTGGAGCACTCATTCTTAAGTTTGGGGATGTGGGGCAACCCCACCTTTAGACTCTATAGTGATTGCCAGGATTTTCATGGTGCTGGCTGTTTTGATTGGATCGTTTTTCAAGGTCAGTTTGATTTTCCTGGGTTAATACTTTTTTGACTAGAATAAACTCTGCCTAGAGAATTTGAATTCGGTCTGATCTGCTCATTTCTGGATCAGGTTTAACGGTTTTTGAGCAGTTTTGAGGGCCAAATCCAGTTTTTGTCCCCGACAAAGATATGCGACAGTCCTTTTTTCAAGGGAGCCTTGACAATCTTTAAAGGTGATACCTTAAACTTTATTTTTGTATTAATTAAGGGATGTAGCATTTAACTCATAGGTACACGATGCAAATCTCTTCTTTTGAGGTATCTCATCTTGTTTTTAATTCAACATCGTTTCTTTTCTTATCAATTCTTCATTTATTTGTTTTTAACACAATTATTGTGATCTTGAATATTCAAAAGAATATGTTCAATCATAGAAGTTCTGATCGTTTCTGAGTTTTGAGAAGTATTTTTAGCAGTCTCAACAGGATCATTTATATTTAGTCCTCCATATCTGTTTGGCAATTGAAATAAATCAAGTTCAATAGGAGAAATTTAATTTGGAAAAATAGCTCGTATTAGAGTTGTTTGAATTGTGCTTTTCTTCAAAATATTTTACAGTTCTTTGAAGTGATTTTGTCATTACAGTTTAAGCAGCGTGAGGACTCTTCTCTGAGACTTCACTGAGATTCAAGACACATTGAATCCAATGATCTACTTTATTTTTTACCCTGGGGTAGATTAAGCTAGTCGTAAGTATAGGAATTCATGGGAAAACAACGCGAAGTACTACTATAAATACAATAGACGTCAATTAAACTACTCAAAATAGTGTTTTATTAATTATTATTGATTGATAATAATTTGTTCAACGAAAGTAATTATATGCACATGTTAATTAATAGAGGGAAAACGCAGATTTAAGATGTTTGTAAACAAAAGCTATAGGGTGATGTAAATATCATGTTTTTCATGCCAAAATAAAATTCAATCTGGAAGATTGACTGCAGAAACCGTAATATTTCGTTATAAGGAATCCACTTAAGCGATTGCTCTTTATGCTGGATTAAAAAGAGTAATGTCTATCATAGTGCAAAAATGTCAACTTTAACGCCTTTTCTAGAAAGACGTCCTCAAATTAAATAGGTTTATTGCCAAAATTAACTAACAGGATTTATTTCCTGTTCAGGATTTTCCCACGGTTCCCAGAATTTTCTCACGCCCTCGTGCCTGCTAAGAACTGAAAGTAAAAGTATAGAAATGCGGTGGGGTCTAGAGATCTGGAGTTCCAAAACATCGTGTTACTTTGGGGGATATAGGAAAGCGGAACGTAAATAAGAATAAACGAATAACAGAAAGGCGTCCCAATATTCTTATTGAAGGATTTGCTGCAGAACTTAGTTTTCCTTTACCTAAGAAGTAGATTCGCACCTTCCCAAGTTTATTGTAGTAACTATCCTGAAACAGTTAACTATAAGCCCTTAAATAATCTCAGTTTATCACAGCAATACTCCACCAAACTTTGTCAGTGATAAGTTTATATCCATCGATAAGAAATCTTAAACATGTTTATGAGCAAGGTACCATTTCAATCTGTTTTAGGGACACATTCTAATTCCCGCCGAACATTCGTTATAAATCAAGGAAAATACCAGGCATCAGCAAGGAACAATTTTGATTTAGTAAACGAAAGTTGCTCCCTTTATTTATATTGTATTAACGAATTTCTGTTCAATAAACCGTTGAGGGAATTCGATTTGAAAGATTGGGGAAAATTGACTTACATTAGTGTTTCTGAAGGCTATAGCCTTACTTAAGAAAATACCCCAAAGCTTTAAATGTTCGTTCACGTGCGAAATGACAAAATTTACATTTATATTTCAATTACAGTTTAAAAGTCATTTTTTGTTCCGAGTTTGTTATTAAAATGTGTACTTACGTAGGGATAATTAATGATTAAGTACGTTCATTTGGAAAGTTGTAATAACCAAAAATACTGTAACCGCATTAGGAATTCATTTCAGTTACAGTCATACAATTTTGCTTCTCTTCCCTAGGGATATTTCAAATCGAAGGAGGTGGTACTCAGTGCCATGTAACGAGTTCACACGCTCTTCCCCCCATTACTTTCCTGATTTATACGCTGTAATTTCATCTAATGTCGCTTACATTACAGTAGGCTTTATTAAAACCATGACGATTCTAACTAATGAAGGTTTTATGAGACAACGGTGAAGATATTGGCTCTAATATTATAAAATGTCTCAAAGGACCCTTATAAAGCTTCTTATTACAGAATTCTTTCGGAATAAATACGTTCACGAGAAATGTAGGTAGTTTTCCTTTGTTAGAACATTATATTCAAAGGTTAGATGCAGTTGATCTTTTTTTTGTTACATCCTCAAAGACGATATTGTGTGTGCAACAAGATAATTAACTACAGAATCTCCCATATTAGTTCGCTACCAATTACCAAAGGACTTTACGAATAAGGGACTGCGTCGTAGTACAGACACCCAAATTTATAGGGCTTTCACACTGCAGTAACCATGATGGGAAATTAATTTATCGTATGCTAGAACGCGTTTAAATTGACTTGCCATTGGAATTAGTTTTACAATTGCAAATTTGACCTTTTGTAATCTGTGCAGGTTACTTTTGTAATAAAACGTTTAATCCTTGCCAAATCGTAGAGCTGGCACAAGAATTCCTGGAGTTCAGCACTAAAAAATGATATTCTGCTTGGGTGTAGCATCTAAGATTCCTCGAACCATAGTTCTTTTACCATAAAACATATCGAAAAAAATGCAAGAGCAAAATTTGCACTAACGTTGCCACGTTTCTAAAATATTTCTGATATACCTACTATAATTCATTGTTTAATTCGGGCTGTTGACCTTTGGCCAGCCGGATGGAGTTACCTGACATTAAATTATTTTTACAAAGCTCAAATAGTGAAAATGTTGTTGATCTGTTGATTTTTTTTATACGTTGGTATTATAACATTCCCCAAAAAGACTTGTTGATGGGCGCGTAAACTATAAGGGAAATCCTCTGTTAAATTCAAACTCTTCAGTCTAAAGGTAGTCAATGCCAACTATAAGTATCGTTACAGGGTTCATACAGTGAATCAATACGTCTGCTATATTGGACGACTTGATCTTAACTCCACAAACGAAAATTTGACACTGACAATGCCCATGCGCAAAAATAATGTGAACTGCTCTTAATCTGTGCACCGATTGGCATCAGCACTCAATAAAATACATTTTACTGTGTTTTTTGACATCAGAAAATTTCCTGTTCACACACGTAGTTTGTGGATGTCTCGTAAAAATGGGCAACAGGATGCAATCAGTAATAAAAATAATGTGGGAAGCATTTGGGGCAAGAATTAGAAAATTAACAGGTGGTACAAGGTGTAAAAGGGAGTTTAGGTGAGCTCTACACACAAATACGAGCACTTGCAGCTTCTGCAAGTGGTTTTCGTAGGTACTTCACGTAGTGAAATCGATGTTACATCTGCACATTTTCACAGAGGAGTTTTCAGTTTCCCCCCCGATCCTTTGCACTGTACCAAATTTGCGTAGTGCTAACAACTAGACTTCGTTTGGAATTAATGCTTGCGATTTCCATACAATAGTCTTTCCCTCGCACGGCATCATAAAAACTTTTGTTTTTAGTTCGATTTGATTTAGCCAGTCTGACGCCTTTGGGACATTTCCGAGCAATAAAATAACAAAATGGGGGATGGAACGCATATAACGATAGTAATCCAGTGCGTTGTCGGTATAAGCCGTCTGAGATGAGAGAGGGTTACAATACAGTCCATTCTCACATTATCACCCTATCAGGAACACAATGGAAGTTAAGGAGCTGCTGTTCGGATACCGTCCAACTCGCGTGAAATATTAGTTGTGTTCTATTCAGTGTAGACGGGTTTTTATTTAGTTTAACGTCCGATTAATCCCATTAAAGGTCGCTTGCTAGACTCCACTTTGAAAACTCCCATTTAGGTCATAACTATCAAAGAGAAGTTCGACTTTGATTTCGGAGAACTTATAGGTATGGCATGTTGGAGGATTAATTCCATTAAACTTCATCTCAACTTCGCCATAACTTGAGTTAAACCTAAGCTGTATCAGCCCTCGTTTCAATTTATTGTAATAACCGATTTAGAAAATAAGACGCCGTGTACTGAATGTTATCATTTGAACGAAATGTCTATCGGAAAACAAAGGCGTTCGCGAGTCGCGCTTTTGTGTTCGAAAAAAGTACACCGAATCGAGGATTCCATTGTAAAATTGCGAAACTTAGTGTTCCGTGTTGCACAGACACAAATTCATTTAACTTTTAGTTCGAATCAAGCTGCAATCTTACATCTCCCCGTAGCGAATTCAACTAATGAGAACAATTAGTTTTAAAGCTGTGGAAGTATTACTCAAACGTGAATTCAATTTCGAAGATATTGATGATTAACAGTTGTACGCTTCCACAGAGAGAAAAATGTAGTAATTAGATTTAAAAATTTCTGCATATTGATTATTGAAAAATGTAAATTCAACTCAGAGTCCACACAGACAGAAGATACATCTAAAAGCTGTTCAGATAATGAGGGGAAATTATACAGCAAATATAGAATTCTTTGGGTTCGCGTTGGGCTTACTATAATTATAGAAGGCGAGAGGTGGGTGAGCAAACAATCCCTGATTGAATCGTTGCTTATTAACGAGCGACAAAAGGTAAGTTTATGATTTTGAACTTTCTGTCCGTCCGTCTGTGTAGAGGATAATTCATGAACGGTTTGAATTTTCCAGTTCTGTTTTCAGTAGTAGGTAGGCAATGGTCTAGGGATTAAGTGATTTCATTTTGGTCACTACTCGTTAATCGGAAGTGACCTTGTCGTTCGTTGTGTGCAATTTATTTACATTACACTAAGTGTTCGTGCACGATTTAATTTCTATGTTTTTCCTTTTACAAAATCCTGTCCTTTACTTTATTTTGAATTCAATTTTTACGCGTTGTTTCGCTGCTGGTAAGTCAGGGGCATATGCGCAATAGAGTTTTCGACCAAGAAAATTGCGGTTCAGTACTTTTCGGTCGTATACACGCTACACATAAATACAAATTTGTGTACAGGGAGAGCCCTGCAACGCAACACCTTTAATAATCAGTCGGTGAGTGCCCTTCTGCTTTTTACCAGATTGTGTTGCGTTTCGTTAATTTACTTCCCAAAAATATTCGTGTATTACTTCCCTAATACAGTAGACTATTATATCTATCTTGCGTGAACAATTTTTTATGGTCCTTCGATCCCGATTAAGACTTGTGTTTTGGGTATACAGCACTGTACGTTTTTCGCTCGGCCATTTCGATAGTATTTAAAATTTACGAAGTCAATGGCCCCAATTTTCCTTCTTCCAGCGTCCGTACCTGTCTATTCATTGTCCTCGCTTATCGCTGTACCTTTATTTCTATAGCGATAGGAAATACCTGAGAGAGTTCAATTATAGTTCGCGAAATAATACAATTCCATTATTTATATTTAGCAATTTCAAGGTAAATGTTTATTAAAATTGCTTACAATTTTCCTTTTAAGTTATTTACACTTTCTATCGTTACATAGCAAATACTACCTACACCATTTGGCAGTTAAATTCCACAGAAATGAAAAAAGTTGCAATTTAGGTTTTAAGAAATTATTTTCCAATACAAATGGCATAACTTAAACCTCTTCGAGTAAAGCGAAATATTTACGCAGAGCGTATTACCAAGGTACCTGCATATAGTCGAGTTCGAAGCCAATCCGAACAAGGAACCTCAAAAAATAAAAATAGGGTAGAATATCAAGATTTAAAAGATTCTTTTACGTCTTTTTATGAATATTACAACGAGATTAAGCGAAAAAGTATTAGAAGATACTTTTTTACTTAGAGGGTGAACCCAGGGTACAACCTTCCTTTTTTACCAAAAATTGACTGCACCAAAATTTCTCGAGAAAACACTTTTTCTTATTAATTTTGATGCGTAGAATTCCAAAACAATTCGTACTTTTTCGATCAGACTTCTCAATCAAAAGTTATAGGCTAGAAAAGAAACCAATTTCGAAAGAAAATTCAAAGGGCTGTAACTTTTGAACTAGTAGCCCAATCTTGGAACTGTTTGAAATTATGGATTCTATTAAGGCTACATTCTATAAGAAAATGTTTTTTCCGGGTCGATCTGAGACAATTTTTTTTGAGGGCCTCAAAAAAAGGCAGTGTACAACCCAGGGGTGAACCTCAAAGATTACTTTATGGGTTCAACATTTTTAATTTTGGAGGTTCTATTATTTTAAAGTCGTTTTTATAGTATTCGTTATTTTTTATTTTTATATCATCGATTTTAATTTCACATCACGCGGTTTAATTCTAACTTTTTGGACCTTTACGTCATTGATTGACACGGGTATTTGGCGGCAATTTGGGAATATCTTAGCATTTGGACCTCACATGCGGCATCTTCTTCCTTCTTGATTGTTACTGGGTTGGCTTGTTCGCAGATGTATTCTCCCGACGTGATTTCTCGCCATTTGTTGTCGAAAAGTAAAGGAAATATTTGGATTTTGGAAATATTGCTTGGAATAGATTAGCTGTGGGTACCGGAAGGGAATATATATCGTAATAATTATAATTTTTGTTTCTACTAAAGGAACTTGGAAAACAAAAACGGTCTCGTTTCCCTTGCTGTAGATTTTAACTTCATAATCATTTTTTCGAACACTCAAATATCATCTAATGCGGGTTCAAAGAGAACTTATTTTGATTCATTTGTGGTTTATTAAATTTATCTCTTGTAATAGGTCTTTTGGATCGATAATTTATTGAGTTATGAAAAATATCTCGATTTTCTATGGAACGCCGTTTTAACATTTAATGTGCAACAATACCATAATCTTAAAGTAAAGTTTATGCCCGAATTTCTATTATCTTAATAATAAAATTAGATAATTAATTTTATCCTCGATTTTATCTTAATGATAATTTTAAATCATTCTTTTTAACTTAATGAAAATTTCAAATCATTTTTTTATCTTGTTGATAATTTAATTCTTCTATACCAGGATTTATACTTATCTACAAGATAATTTTAAATAGGCAACTCGGCCCCAAAGAACCTCGCACTTCAATATTTCCGCGCCAGAAATGTGTCGTTTTCCTGACTTTTATGTAAATAACTGTAACATTGATGTGCGAGGCCCTTTGGGGCCGAGTACTTTAATTTCTGAGTCAAGTAATGTCATTTTACTGACGAGTTTTGTATTAAACTTTAGCCGAAATCGTATTTTAATATAAAATTTGAATTTTCACACGGAAATTTTGATTAATGCCAATCTGTCAATGATGACAGGACGTTTTTTAAGTTTTGTTTTTGTAAATTGCCAATATGCTGATTTAATTCAATATCGGTTTCCATTCTTTCTGCAAAATGAAGTTTGTTAATGTTAAAAATTTCGATATCTAAAGGTTGCTTCATTTTTGTTTGAACAGGGTGTTCATTTAAATTTGTTATAGTCATTATTGCATGGTTGTCTATAATGTTGACTAAAGCTTGGGGTAATGCTATCTTGTTTTTAATGTGGAAGACGAATAAACAAACTGACACAATCAAATCATAATTTTCTATTTTTATTAATTGACATTACTCTAAGCCGAACTATATCTTTACATTCTAAGATTCTATTCCATCTTGATATTTTTGGTATTCTAAATAATGTTTTGACAGTAATGGTTGTTTCCACCCTTTTCGGATTATGCTAGAGGTACGGCTACTCAGTCTTGCTTTATAAGTGAAAAATGCTTACAAACATTTAGTCTTTCACGAAGTGCATATACCACTACTGTTTATTGTTTAAATAAAAGTCCTCGTTTTCATCGTCGGCTATCAACACAGTTTTTGGTTGGGTACTTTTATGTAAAATAAGAAGTACTCGTTTTCTACTGGTTCAAATATACATCTAGTCATTATTTCCACTCCAGAAGCTCCTTTAGAGGTCATTATTCCAAAGTGTTGGCAGATCTTTCTAATTTATTATTTATTCACTACTGCATTCGCGTTATCACAAATTTTTAATTTAGTTTTGAGCCAGAACAAAATTCGGAAATCCTACTAGCTTTAAAACGCTTTAATGTGCCTTATTAAGCATGTTCAATCTACTATTTTTTTAATGGATTTTTTTAGTTGATCAAAATAAATTTGCAACAGCGTTCCAAATGGATAAATCCTGTAATTGAAGTTATAGGCTCAATAATTTATGTAGTGTTAACTCGAGTGTTAATTAAAAATTGAAAAACATCCACCACGGCCTTTAGATCGAGCTATTGAACCCTTTTCTGGTGTTCCTGAGTAGTTACGGTAAAAACTATGGACGGACAAGTACGTAGACTAATTTTAAAATTGTAACCGCTTCCAAAAACGAAATCATTTTTTTTTATTCATTAGTTACAATTAAATATCAATAATTATATAATACAGGGTAAGTTTTTCCGATGTTTAGTATGGCGATCTCGAAAACCGTAAGAGATGCAAGGTCGCTTACTGAGCAAAGAATTGTAGAATTTTTTGTAGATTAAGTTTCCCTTTCTTATAGCTCTACAAATAACGAACGTATGGTCAAAAAACCGAAAAATGTCAATTACTAAAAGTATGTTTCAAGAATTCAGAAGCTTGTGATATCAGTGATGTGTTATGAACTTGACCATTCCAAATCCATAAGGGTGTATATCATACGTGAAAAATCAAACAATGCTATATTGGGAGGAATACTGAATAATAATGGTTAATGGAGTATTCTATCGGTATTGGCACATTATATCACCTAAATATTCATTAGAAAATTCCAAAAAAAGGGCGCGCACAGATGAGGGTTTTGCGGTAGACAGGTGTCAAGCAGGATTAGGTCGAAAGGTAACTTTTAGTATTGTACACGATATAATGCGCCACTGGGTGGAATTAATTAAAAATTTATCTCTGCAGTAAAAGTGAGATAAGGGAGGGCTGTAAATTAAAGTGCGCTCGTCCGTTGGATTTCATTTGGCTAACACTTGGTCACAAGCAAAGGTAACACGTAAACTACATCCACTGAAGCAATTAGGACATCTCGTTGAACAACCATTAATTTAGTGGAATAGACATTCTTAAGCCCTTGCCCTTAATATCCGGCCTTTAGTGAAAGCTCAATTTAATTGCGCTAACTTTACTCCCTATACTAGAAATGGCACTACTTAAACAAAATTACTTATCAGCCACCTACAGTGATTGCTTTTACTAGTAATCTCGGCGGAGGGTTCGTTTATAATTGATAGTGACTGACAGAACGAAGGGCCTCGGAAACGGTACAACACGACTAATTCTTTGTCGCACGTTTTCAGTACTTACGCGGCATTAGCTTTCCGATTAGAACAACGGAGGAGAGGGTCTCCAATTGAATGTGAAATGGGCATATTGCGGCGCTTCGTAAATCACGAATCGCTGCAGGTGACTTCTTTGATCTTCATTTATAAATTCAAATTGTGTCGCAAGAACAAAACATAAAAAATGCTGATTTTTTCCCGTATCCCGCACCCCATTATTTCCAGCTTAGTCATACCACTTCGTTAAAGGAAAAAAAAAGCCAAACTTTTGTAACTGATCATCATAACCGTTCCGTTATACAACCCTCGAACACAATTCCGATATCTTCTCATGCCCTTCTTACCGGAAACATACGCCCGCTCCATCAATAATTCCGAACGCACGGGCCCTCAATTCACTTAACATTATTTTACTTTGTGTTCCGCTCGCAGTTCTCGATTTATTCGTTATAAAGGCACGGCAAACTTCCTTATATTTATGTGCTTGTTTTTCCAATCAACAAATTTTCCACAAGTATGTGCCAATTCGATCTTCTTTCTGATTGTTAAAATCAGTTCTTTTCGTGGCTTAACTTTCTTGTAATTGATCAATCTTTGAGTAAGTGTGGTTTCCACTTTAAATTAAGACAGACGAGGTGGAATGAAAGCTGTGGACTACTTTGCTCTCGTTTTCTGAAAACTTTCGTAAATTGCATGTGGCAACAGGCTTGTCCCATTCGATTCTGCGACTTGCTCTTTTCAATTTACATAATTTGTACAATTGGATCAAGTCGTTGTTTCAAAGTTTGCCGTATCGTTTTTGGGATCTGATGTTATTGTTATGAATCGAGTTTTTTATAACGGAAGTTATAGTGGTTAATCACGTACAAAAATTAAGAGCTCTTCTAACTTATTGTACACATACCTGTCTCATAGAAATTACATAATGTACGAGTAGTATTAATAAAGGATAAGGAGGTCCAGTACTTTTAATTAGATTTGAAGAAAATCGTGTTTATTAAAGTTTGGTATACTATAGAGAAGCAAGACTGACTTGGACTTTAAAGGTACAAGACTCGTAAGTGCAAAAACAACATACTAAGAGTTTCTTGAAGGGGGACCTCGATAGAGACGCGTTTTGGAGTTTAGGGCTGGTGAGCAGCGCGGGGAATCAACTCCCGAAACCCATCTGCAAGCCTTGTTAATTTTCAAGCAGTTGAACCCTGCCTTACTAGCCTAGTACATTCGGCGACATTTCAAAGCAATAAGTTATCGAATTGTATCTTTACTATTTCCGTTTTATGCGGATTATCAGTGAATAAACAGAGGAAGAAGAATCCCATTTAGAATTCCCTTCTAAGTTTGTTTGTTCTGGGATGCTTAACCCATTTCTTTTGAGCTAGCCTGGGAAGTAAAGGTACAGAACGTAGACCTGCACCTACTAAAAACGAAGAGAGGGAAGGCGAAGAACCACACGACGCACATTAGAAAAAATAGGGGCCATTACAAATTACCGTCCAAAACTGAGGCTTTAAAGTGGAACACACAATGGACGATATGCTTTTGTATAGAGTGGTCAAATGAAAATTTGAAGCTTTCGCGCTGCGGTGATTAATTTCATAGTATGAAACTTTACAGTAGAGTTTTAGTATTAAATAGTTTAAGCTTAAAATGGGAGGTGTAACGCTGAAACGCGAAATATAGGCTCCGAAAATGGTTCTGAATCAAAAATGACCTTTCTTTTGATGTTAAATACTAAACTTGAAAACGAAAATGAACTGCCACAAGATGGGGCCCCAGCATAAAACGCCATAATCGTTCAAGAGTACCTTTTGTCTTTTTTGTGTGCCGTATATGGCTGTATTGCTACTAAATACAGTATGAACCACATAAAAAAAATTAATGATGATATCGCCGAAACGAAATGTTGCTGTCTCTCTCTCTCTCACTCTCTTGTGGAGCTTAAAAAGTAGTAATGAGAAAGTGCTTCTTATTTTAAAAATAACATTAGAAAAAAATAAAAACGAAATTTCGCTTTTTCTGGATTATCTTCGGAAGTGATCGGTATTTTATGTTTTTTTAACGCATAATATAACTCTTTAATTACTGATCTTTGACCATCGCGATGCTTTCATATGGTTTCGGAGATACCCATGATAGACATTCTTACCTTGGTCACAGTCACAGTATATAATGCAATTCTTTTACTTCGAATCCCTGGAATTTCTCTGATTCCAATAGAATTTAAATTAATTTCTTAAAGGAAGCCGATAATTAATTGAATACAAATCATAATGATTATGTTACCTCGTTTTCTAAAATCGAAGGTTTCAATAGTAGTCCAGTAAATGCGTGTTTAAAACTGCCGTCTTCGGAACAAAATTGCGGAAGTGTTTTTATCAACGGTTTTATATGGTATCGAATGTGCTGCATCCGAATTTATTGTTTGCTGCCTTGTAGGAAGTCGGCTTCATACCGAAATACGCAAAAAATTGGAATTTTTCAGTAATTTTTTCAGTTTTTTGCTCATATCTCAAAAACATACGTTTTTTTTAAGATGGGCGCCCTATACAAAATTAAAGTAGATAAAATTTCCTACAAAATATATTATTTAGCTTTTATTTTGCGATAAGCGGTACCCGCGCTAGAGTTCGTTAAAAAACCACGATTTTTTGAATTTTTACAGAAGCGCCCAGTACCACCTCTTTCAAATCGAGGAATAAACAAGTAATCAACAAAAAACTTAATTCAACGTAGAAGAGGACCTAAGGCGCGTCTATCACTTTTCAATGTAATATTTTTTAAGTGGAAGAACAGTCATAATTTAGTATTCAGCCTGGACATTCCACAGCTCCTGACTCTTTGTTTGGACTTTCGATTGCCCAAGACCCTTTACCTGGGACTTCTAGTTGACGACGCAAAACAAAACGGAAACGTACAAATTAACTGCCGCTATGACGTCAGGTCACTCAAAGGAATGATGATCCTGGGCACATATTTCAATCATTTCGTTAGCTTTATTTTGAGTATAATGTAACTAACTAATAATTTGTAAATATATTGATGTTTTTCATACAAAACCTTGTGAGAAGATTTAATATGCCAGGTATCTTTTGCGTTACAAGAGATGAAAGTGGGCGTTTTAGACGTTTGTGTGAAAATGAAAAAAAATATTGTGTTTCACTGAGCTTAACACAAAATCAAAGTGCATTTTGTAGAAAATTTTGTTTGCGTTAATTTTGTGTAGAACGCGCATCTTCAAAAAACGTGTAATTTTTAAGATACAAGCAAACAACTAAAAAAATTCCGATTTTTTGCGTTTTTGGCTATGAAGCCGAACTCCTATAAGGCAGCAAACCATAAATTTAGATTCAGCACCCTCGAAAACATATAAAACCGTTGAGAAAAAAACTTCCGCAATTTTGTTTTGGAAAAATCACCATTTGACTGGGCTATAGGGCACAATTTAGCTCTTGTATGTTTTAAAGCGGGACAATATAGAATGGAAGCTGGATTTTCAGATGGAATAACACTGTTTTCACGATATTATTACAGGTATTCCTCTCGTAATGTTTATTTTACAATGCGTAAACGCTTTACTTCCAATCCATAACGCTTCCGTATTAATGATTTTCGCGAATTTTTGAAATAGATTAACAACTCCTCAAATTTTGAGGACTTACGGACTGTTTTGTGCTAATTTTAATGACGGTTACTCAAACACGGATCGGCCCGACTGTATACCACCCAAAAGAAGTTTTTCTCTTATTACTCGCAATGAGCGAACTTGCTCTACTGCGGTTCAATACGATTTAATTAATTTTCTGCTCTCTTCGAACTAATTATAGTTCCCCCCTACACGTTGGCAAAATTAGCAGTGTTTTTCCAAGAAGAAATGCGTCTTTATTAAGGCCACTTTTCAATGTTGGCAAGATTCCCATAAAATTTGTTCTAAGGAATAAAATCTAATAAACAGTGTCATGGAAAGGGTCCTCCTCTCACACTGCAAACCAAAAGCTGCGTACCTCCCAGAGGTGCCCTGAGCTTAGAATTGCCGGCCTTGACACGCAGGCAAAAACCACCCTGATGTTGTACTGATTACCGTGAAGTGTTGCGGTCTGAAGGATCTGAAACTCGATAAAAGCAATCGTCTATCCTGCATCATCCAAGTGTTTAATCAAGACCAGTAATCGACCACGGCGCAGAATCTTCACCATTCATTGTGGCCTACTCCTTAAAGAACAAAAAAAAAACTATAATATCGCCATACGAATTTAATGCTGGAGAGTAGCTGTTGGGGTCGCTCCTGTTTCTTTAAAATATCAGAAAAACCCATTAAAAATTCTCGCAAATCAGGGAAAAGGCATAGGCGGTAAAATCTTGTCAAATCTCTAACGCCGTTCACCCACCAAAACTGCGATGGGGGTTGCGGGTGACAGGGAGTTGTTTAGTCGCCTTGTACGACATGCAGTACCCTCTGCGGTAGGATTATTCTAACGAAAAACAATTGACTACTAATGAGAATGTACCGTTACAATCAAAAACAGATCGGGTGGATAGTTTTTTTTTTAATTTCTTGACCATTGACTGTCTTTATCTTCAGTTTCTGTGCGTCATTTCTGACAAATGGTAAAGACTATACCATTTCCTTTCTATTTGTTTGCTTTTCTCTTAGTTTTGGTTCATCTGAATCCTATGGCTTAGTGTAAATCCTGGTATCAATGGAAAGCACTAGCCTTTTGTAATATTCAACCCCAAAAACAACTGGAAATAGATATTTAGTCCAGTCAAATTAGCTCCAAAGGTAGTGTAAACTGGATGTTGTTACTCACTGAACTAGACCAAGTGTAAACAAATCCGCTGAAATAGTCCCCCTGGCCGGAAGCTCCCGGAACATATTGTTATATAAACAGAAACGAAGAAAAAATGGCAAAATGTCGTTTTTTTTGCATTTGACTTCAATTATCTCGTTAACTACTGCTCTAAGGGAAAAAATGAAGAGAAATGAATTAAATTTTCTACAAGATACAGTTTCTAACTTTCTATTGAACGTTCATTTTCAAATGTTATTGTGTTTACGGAAAAATATAAAAAAAGAAATTCCGAACATTAACAATTTGTTTTTACTAAGAAATATTCATTCGATCTTTTTGAAAATCCGTATTTGATCACTTACTTTCATGATAAAACAATAAGACAAACCCGATCACCGTAGATTTTATAGTTATTGCATAAATTAAATAAACAAATTTACAAAACGATCCTTTGTTTTTCACACTGGGCGACCCGCAGAGCGTTATCAATTTTTTTGCAGTTAGTGAACCCCAAAACAACCTTTTTCATTGTGCCGATGATTCTTGCAAATCGACGGACTGTGGAATTTTTTTCAAAATCCGAAGAATTTTCTTAGTTAACAAATCGAATAATTTCGAAAATACAACAAGAAATGTAAATCTATAATAGGCGAATGGAAAGCCCTCGGAAAGACTTACATAAAAAAAAAATACGTCCAAATCCGATGAATAGTTCACGAGAAATCAGCGTTTGACTGTTTTCGAGACAACCAAAAATAATTTTGCAAATCGGTCGTATCGAACGATTCTTTAAATCGTGCATTTTTTTATTCTTCTAATTGACCGAATTGTGCCAAGGCCCTATTATAGAGTTACCTTTCTTCTTATATTTCAGGAGTTATTATTAGTTAACTAAAAAAATTCCACAGTACGTCAATTTGCAAGAATCATCAGGACAATTTTTGGAAATGGTTGTCTTAGAGTTCCACTATCTGTAAAAAATTGAGAACGCTCTGGGAGTCACCCAGTTTGAAAGACAAAGCATCGTTTCTTTAATTTGTCGATTTTATTATTTAATAACTATGAAACGTATGGTGATCGGGTTTGTCATATTATTTTGTTATCAAAAGAAGTAGCCTAATTCGGATTTTCAAAAAAATCGGATGAATTTTACTTAGTATAATAGATTGTTAATTTTCACGATTACTTTTTTATATTTTTCCATAAAAAACCATAACTTTTGAAAATGAACGTTCCATACGTACTGTATCTTAAAGACACTTCGATTCTAAACAAATTCACTTCTGTATTCATTTTTTCCCTCAGAGCAATAGTCAACGAGATAATTGAAGTAAAATGCTAAAAGAAACGACATTTTGCCTTTTTTCTTCGTTTTTTGTATATAACAATATGTTTCGGGAGGACCACGATTTTTAGATTCAGCGCATTTTTTTACACAGAATCGCACATAGAATAAACTTGGTTGCTTGAGTGAAATAACAACATCCAGTCCAAACCCTAATTACACTGGACTAATAATTATTGTGACTATCTCAAAGAGCAAATTCTGAAAAAGCCTGAAATTAGTACGACACGTTTTTAAGCTCGAAGATTCGCAAAAATAAATTTGCCGGGAAGTCGCTAAAATGAAATATTTTTTTTCATATTGTTCCCCTACCGGCCGTTTACAATATATCTGAATTAGTCTCAAATGTGGTTATACAAACGATTTATTCGTGCCACCGAACGGCTGAAATCCACTAAAAAACCATCGTCTGTAAAGTTTTATCTGCGCGATATTCAATTCAAAAACGAGCGATATAATGTATTGTTAAACGTTAGATGATACGAACAGACAGTTTTATGATATTCCGCTTGTCAGACAGAGGGGGCACAATATAATTTAGAAGAATTCATCCAAAAAACAACGATTTCGTGTTCATTACACATGCAGCAACGTAAAAGGCCGCAGCGACGTATATAATTTTACCCTGTGTGATGTACGATTAAACACAACATACCCCGATAACATGTGGACCGTGTACTCTGAAAACATTTATAATAGAAAGCGGATTATGCATAGATCGTTTCCACAAAACTGTCAAATACATAATATTTTCCAATTCAAATTGCACAAATAATACTTTTACGTACTGTCGTATGCAAACAGTTTTTTAGCTGTTTGTTACATTATTGTTTAGGTTTATTGCGAAAGTTTGTCATTAAAGTACAATATGAGTTTCGTGCTTGACGAGGTGTGAAGCTTTCCTTTCCTACACGAATTTTCCTTTTTCCCTCGATATAGTTTCATTTGGATGCAATTATACTTCTAACCTTAGTTGAAAACTATATGGATTTCATTCGGGGGAAAATGTTCGTCAAGCTTTCACTATTTGTATTGCACAAAGTGGATCCTGGCAGTTTTTAGCTCATGTCAGGTCGCATTTTAGTAATCCATTACAGAGCAGCAGAGATAAAATAAGTTTTTTCGTGTAAAATATCGCATTTCCATAGTTTGAACGCCGCTGACCTATTCGACTGTACTGGTTGGTTTCCAATGAAATAAAAGAGCATTTTGTAGGTAAATACCTGATATACGTAACGGTAGCTCTAAATTTCTTCGAAATTCCGTTGTGAAGGTAGGCAGATAAATGATATTCTTGGTAGAAATTCAAAGAATAAATTTGCCAATCAGGGTGCAAATGCGGGGCGTTTTTTCGCGACGTTTAATGTCTATGGAGCATTGTTCAGAAACCTCTCGAGCCTCGATCAATTTATAATTATAATAAGAAGGTTCGGAAGCACTCGTTCTTAATAAATTTCAATCGCGTCATGTATAAATGTAAGTAAAATCAGATCGGTGACAAAAGTGCGAGTTAAATACAGTTTAATAGTAATTTAAGTTCTAAACATTGAACGCTGAAAGACGCGCTGCAGAATATCCCGTACGATTATTATCTTCGAGAATGTAGCAGACGAAAAATAAAGGAGAATTTCTATTAGTTCTGTAATTTTCTGAGGCAATCTAAGTAAACGATTTTATTTATTAGAGTTCATTGAATGAAACAAGTACTGCATCTCTTGAAAACAATCTCAAAACAGGAAAATTCCCATTTCAAATCGGCAGCCGTTCGTTTCCTCCCAGACGGTGATCAAAAGAGACTTTTCCCGAAACTAAAACGTTACCGTAGACAAATTGCATTCGTTCATATAATTCCGTTCGCCGTCATTATTCTTACATTACAGGTCACTTACGCGCATATTCAAATGAGCTAATGCATTACTTTAATGTTACTTGCTCGACGCAATAAACTGCGATTCAAAACATTATCTACGATATATTGTGGAGTTTTAGTGATTTATATCCGAAAGATTGGCACTTATGTATCCCAAAACACTAATATATCTTCAACTGTTCTAGTTACGTAGAGAACATATTCGTTTGGAATTATTTAACGTTTAGGCGCTATTACGCCTGCAGATTTTAATCAGGTTCGCCTACAACTACCCTATTTAGACATTATTTATTGTGCCTGTCTAACCATCCGTGTAACGTAATAATAATCTCAAAAGTAGGTACAACACGCAAGTAATGGGGTTTCGAGGTAGAATTTTTAGTTTTAGCTGCGGAAAATGCTGGTCTTTCAAGATACTTTGAAAAAGTTCGGTGCACGGAAAAGGATGCGTTGTAAAATTTAACAGGCACGGGGGTCACGTGACTTCCCAGAGACTTACACTTACACAAATCAAAGGTATTTGACTACTAAATACTTTCACGTCCAGCACAAGCGAATACTAGACACAGATACATTGAAAAGTAAACAAATACTTAAAAAAATAAGTATTCAAATACTTTAGAATGTATTCGAACACTTTCAAAAGTATTCGAATACTTTCAAAGGTATTCGAATACTTTCAAAAGTATTCAAATACTTGTCACTTAACTACATTAAAAATTTAAAATAGTATACTAGATAAAAGCCTGGATGAAAGTCTTAATACTACTTATACTTTGTATGGGGTTAGCTTTTTTTAAAATTCTATTGTTATATACAAATTTAAGGGGAATAAAAGCGTATTATTATTATTATATAATTATATAGGAGGTAGCTACCAGGACTTTTCTTATACCAGTTATATCCTTAAGAATATGTGTACCAGTTTTCAAAGCGATCGTACGTCGTTCACATGATACGTATGCTTTTCTGCAAATTAATCCTAGCGATTTTGGAATAGATCCATTTTTGACCATCCGTTTGTCCATGTACATGATAACTTGTTTAGAAACGTGCGATCGCTTTGAAAATTGGTACACATGGTCTTAAGGGTATAAGAAAGGTCCCTATTGTTTTTAAGTTACGTAGACTATCGAGTCAAAAAGTTTCACTCCAGGATCGTTCGGTATTCTTTTGTATCGGATTTTTATATTTGATTTGTGACAATGGAAACTTTCGCTAAACATTTCTAAATTGCTCTCAAATATTTGAATAACTTAAAAGTAATAATAATAATAATTGCCTTTAATTATCCCAAAAAAAAAACAGAAATAAAATATACTTCTACAAGGCGAAGTTCAGTTCGACGGAGAGTACCGCCGTCTGTACTTCCACTTAACCTTGGAACTATTCCGACTGTTATTTACATTAAAAAATTAAACAAACTACAATATAAAAAATAAAATAAAAAAATAAAAAATAAAAAAAATACTTTCCTTAGAACCTTCCAATAAAAGTTACTGAGATCGACCGGGAAAAACATTTTCTTATAGAATTTGGCCCGTAGAATCCATAATTTCAAACAGTTTGAAGATTGGGCTACTAGTTCAAAAGTTACAGCCCTTTGAATTTTCTTTCGAAATTGGTTTCTAGTCTATAACTTTTAATTGACAATTCTGAACGAAAAAGTACGAATCGTTTTGGATTCTGCGCACCAAAATTAATAAGAAAAAGTGTTTTCCCGAGAGATTTTGGTGTAGTCGATTTTTGGTAAAAAAGGAAGGTTAAGTATTCAAATACCTTGCGAAGTATTCGAATACTAAATATTTGTGAAAGTATTTGAGTTACAAATACAAATACTGCTTCCATAAAATTTAATTGCAAAGTATTTGAATACTTTATAGGATTTGAATACTAAAAAGTATTTACAAAACCGAATACTGCCCAGCTCTGCTTTTAAATTATTTTTTTAACATCTCAATGCGATGTACTAATTAACCACCGTCACTACGTAATGTTAACGCCACATTTAATGTTAATCGTCTTAATTGCTTTACATTCCTCGCAGTGACACATCTATGTCTATTTTAGCGCCTGCTAAAAGTGGATCACTATTATCTCGATTAGAAATAAGTTGCTTACTTTTTCTTGGTAAACCCGATGGCATTTTTGAGTTACACAACTTTTAACGCAGAAGACTCACGGAAGTTATGCCTTTATAGTTGTGAAACTCACGGACTTTTTATTGGTTAATGTAGTAAAACGCGATAAAACAATGAAAACTACCACAATTGCACAATGAAAACAAAAGAAACCTTTTCATTAATGGTTTTTGGTTTTATGCGCGAAAACTAAGTAAAATCCTACTTTAATTCACCATGATAGTAAATTACTACCCTCTGTTTCTAGGTTTCCCTGGCATGTAAGTAATTACAGGTTAATTAATAGTAGATAATAGTAAGTGCAAATGCATCGAGTGTGTTTTAGGAAATGTGGTTCGTTGCGTCTTGTCCACCATTGGATATAAAATACACTCACCTGCTTTTCCAATACAATTCCGATACTATTATCATCAGAAAACCATTAGAATGCTTTTAAATATTAAACAGGGTTCCAGCTCTGTACTACTGCATTATATACAAATGTTTTTTCTAACTTGTCGTGACAAAACGTTCCATTTCGAAACAAAGAACAATTAGAGTTTAAATCACTTTTCAAAGTTGTTTGATTGTGTGATTACAGCAGTACTTTCGCCGTCACTTGGGATTACTTGAAGAAAAGCGTTTATTTTAAAACGATTGTTAGTTAGAGGGTGTGAGAGCATAAATAAACTGTTTTATTGCGAAAAGTTTTTCTAACTTTAAACTTACTCTCGGAGATATCGGCAATTGTAAAGAGGCCGATTTTTCTAAATCAGGCTGAAATGGTGCGAATAAATTCTTGCGTTAGTATCGAAAGAATTTTTTTTTGCTCTAATTCCTCTCGTCTCGCATACGAGAGATATGCGTTGTGATTCTTTAATCGGGGGATTTTACGTCAATGCCGAACCCTTGTCGAATACGCAAATTATCTGACGTTGTATTAGGGCACTGTCAGCCGAGCAATTGTAACCTGTTGACGGTTTGGTGCCAGGGGCAAGATTAATCGGTACACAGATGCTGGCTTAGTTTAATTAATACTATGGCGAAGGTGAAATCTGCAAGTGTAAGCCAATATTCACTTTATTCGTTAACCCTTGAAATTAACCTCATTATAGGGCGTCAGTTTCCTACTGTATGTTTAACTTGGAGCATCGTGCGTGTGTTTCCTCAATTAAGGCAAACACTATGTATGGAAACAATTGAGCAATCTAATAATAGGTATTTTGTGGTGTAATTGGGGTTTCCTAATATTCTTAAGCATTTCTAAAGGATGCTTGCAGGTTTATCGCGGTTTAAAGCATCATCAAGTACGGTAAACTTCATTGAAAATCAAACGACTGACTTCAAGAAAACTGTGTAGTGTTATAGATGTCGTGAATTCGGACATCTCAAGTCGAATTGTCCGCTATTGCGGTGTTTAAGTGTCCAGAAAATATGGATTTTAGATTTTAGATGTTCAGGAATGCTCCAGTTTTTAAATTATGACAGCAAATAGCTCTATAATGAAAAGATAATTTGTTAGCAAGGTAAATTTGGCTGTGACGTCAATAATACGAACGAAAGTGTAAACCGGAAGGATATTCTCCATCTGCCTGAGATTCACACGAACTTGCTTTCAATTCCAAAGATTGTGAGCTATGGACGTATGGTTTTCTTCAATAAGATATGAAGTTGGTATAGGTGCAGTGCTAAGCCAAGATTACCCAGGAGAAGGGGAAAGAGTTAACCCTAATCTAAACCAAATATTTTGTCTCATGGGCCCATTTCCGCCATGTTTAAACCTCAGGAATGTACCCAAACGCAAAAAATCGACTAATGAGTGAAACTGAAAGAGAGTTACGAAACCGTCTATAATTGTTTAAAGTATATAGAAAATGTGCTTTTCTTCTTGCTTTATGTTAATTGTCTGGGGAAGAACGTGTAAGGCACGTCCTCTCACGTTGAAAACTTCACGTCCTATACGATTAAAATCTAATCAGTAGAGGACCACCAGAAAGGCACCATAGGCGTGGTGTTTACATGCTTAGCAGCAAAGTTTCCCGAAGGAGCAATAATTTTTCGACCCCCTTCTAATAGTAACCCCGATCTCTATTTCATGGTTGGTCAGCTTAATTCAAACTTACAAGACGAAAGCAATAAATTGTCAACTAAAGATCGATCTATTCTATATTTCTTTCTTAGCTTGCGAAGAAGGTGGATTATGTTATTTTTCTGCTTTATAGTTGGTGTGTGTAGATATTTTACTCTCTATCTTTCTCGAAATTGTCGTAATGCACCCTGCTGAGCGAAAACATTCGGGTAGGTTTCAGTTTTTTAAAGATAAGGATCGGTTATATCGAATAGTTCTTTTGATGTGCGCTATTTTACATTGCAGAGCTATTATGTTTCGCTTATTATGATGTATTATTATTGACTTCGCATATTATAAGGCAATAAACGTCATGCGTATTTTATTCGACCCTCCATATTATGGGGGATAAAGTTTTATTTGCTTGGAGGGATTATAAAAAAGATCAACGGTAGATCAAATAGAACGAATTGAAAAGTACAATTATTTATTCTATTAGTAGTTAAAAGAAATTCCGATTAGAGATGACATACAAAATTGTGGCACTTTTACTTTAACATATTTGCGCTAATGCATTTGTATTATTAATATTAGACACCACAAAACTGCGTCAACAGCTTGTAACATGCCTTTACATTAAATGGACTTGAACTTCTTTCCCTCCTCGAAATCAAAATTTTGAATTCCTAAGTAAACTCGTAAATTCTTCAGGAAAAATTGTTTCTTGACTCACGGCGAGCTCTATATACAACTTTACTATGATGGATTTATTAAAGATCTCCTATTTACAGTTTTCTAAAATCTGTCTTCAATAAATACTTGTTTTTCCTATGGTTTTTCTCAAATTCAAACACAAAATTAGCACTACGTTTTGAAACGCAAATCTACAAAGCAGTGCTTGTTATGGCCATATCTTTTTTGGAACTAATCGAATCCATTAAATCGGAAATTATTCTGAACGGAAATAACTTTTTAGACAAAACTCAATTCCTTTAAAAAAAAATCCAATTTTGGGTAGGTTCATAAATACCTAAATAAAAAATACATGCAAAACCAAACGGCTTTAACCCCCACTCTAACAATATTCAAACCACAAAATTTCTTTCTTATTTTTATAAACGTAAATCAAGTTAAAATTATCTATGTAACGTTTAGGTACACTGTTTCCTAAATATTTAAACCTTTAGTTCTACATAAAAATACGACAACTCTTTTTCAGGTGAAAATGTTGATCCAGAATCCTCCTTCAGTGACTTCAATAAATTCGGGGATTCGCCAAGAGACGGTAACAATCAAATACTGCACAATTTATCAGAACGTTCTTTCTGGTGTATCCTTGTATTTTAAAAGTGACGTGCAAACCACCAGCTTATTAATACAACCATTGAGTAATTAAACCTTCACTCAACGGTTGAACGCTAACTTCAGATATATTACCTGTGTTCACTGATCCGTAGGCCAGAAAGACCGTACACAAAACACCAAAACAAAAACCTAGCTAGCTCTTTACCTTTTATTATGATCACGACACAAAACTTCTCCCCAATACAGAGGAGAGATTCGACGTGTGTCAACTCAAATACCTTAAATCTAAACTGAACTGCAAAATTTTGAATAGGTACATAAAATGAATCACACGGAAATTAATGTGAAAATTACAAAAATGCGATTTTAATCTTAACACACAAAAGGAAAATAGTACAAAAACACAAATTCAAAGGGCTGTAACTTTTGAACTAGTAGCACAATCTTAGAACTGTTTGAAATTATAGATTCTACAGGGCACATTCTATAAGAAAATTTTTTTTCCGGGTCGATCTGAGACAATTTTGTTTTCGGGCCTCAAAAAAAGGCAGTATGTATAACCTTCCTTTTTTACCAAAAATCGACTGCACCAAAATTTCTCGGGAAAACATTTTTTCTTATTAATTTTGGTGTGCAGAATCCAAAACAATTCGTACTTTTTCGATAAGACTTCTCAATCAATAGTTATAGAGTAGAAACCAATTTCGAAAGAAGATTCAAAGGGCTGTAACTATTGAACTAGTAGCCCAATTAAGGAACTGTTTGAAATTATGGATTCTACAGGCCCAATTCTATAAGAAAAATTTTTTCCGGGTCGATCTGAGACAATTTTTGTTGAGGGCCTCAAAAAAAAGCAGCAACCTTCCTTTTTTACCATAAAATCGACTGCACCAAAATTTCTCGGGAAAACACTTTTTCTTATTAATTTTGGTGCGTAGAATCCAAAACAATTCGTACTTTTTCGATCAGACTTCTCAATCAAATGTTATAGACTAGAAACCAATTTCGAAAGAAAATTCAAAGGGCTGTAACTTTTGAACTAGTAGCCCAATCTTGGAACTGTTTGAAATTATGGATTCTACAGGCCACATTCTATAAGAAAATTAAATAGACTAAAATTATTCCTTAAGTACTTACTTTACTTGTCCGGGAATTGAAATATCCAATCAAAAGGTATCCGTACACAGTTCACAAAAATTAAATTTTTCAATTAACACGAATTACACTTTCCACTAACATTGGTTAATCGCAGCAAATGTCGAATCGAAGGGTGTGAGGAGTATGGAATAATGGCCAGGAAAAAGAAAAGTTTGATGTTCCTGTTCCTACAATTACCATATAATTTTCGTGCCCCCAGACACTCCGGTTCTACATTCGTTCTCAAAACGTTCATCCTTAAGGACTCCCATGATTTAACAAGAGACCATCGGATCTTTTTTTCGTAAAGGCACGAATAGACTGGCAAGTTTTCCTGTCTCAAGTTGACTTACGGTGGTTTTTATAGCTGGACAGTGCTGTCAGATAGCAACTTTCGTGAGAAAACTTGCCGGCCTATTCCCGCCCTAAGAATTATTTCCTACCCCATATGCTCCTGGTGCTAGGTTTGATGGTCCCTTTTAAAAAAATTATGGTGTAAGTGCGAACTAAATATTTTGGGGGGAGAGAAATAGAATGCAATTTTGGTGTTTGGAGTTTATAAACGGACCCATAACAAACCCATTTTGAAGATACCATTTTCAGGAAACTAAAAAAAAGTAACTTTTCGTATAGACTAGCCGAAGCCCAAATCATAAATTTTATACCTAGAAACTAAACAATTGTTTTTGCGTTCAGAGAAGAAAAAAGTTCGTGTGTAATAGAAAAGCCTAATTATCCTTTTTTTTGAATTCGTGGACATGATATCCGATACAACGAAGTATGACTTGAAACTTGGACGCATAAAACTATGGCACTCAAGATTCCCTAAAACGTTTCGTAGAGAAAACAGTTCTCAGCAAATTGTTTTAGCTTAGTAAATTAAACTAATTACAAATAACCGAGAAAATATTCGCGATTGTAACGATAGGAAGGAAACTGCGAGTTATCAAATAAGACCGTGTTCTATGTGCAAAGTACAAAGGAAATTTATAGAAAATATCACACGATGTAGCGAATGCAAAATTGCTTTGATGTCGGAAGCATCTCTTAAAATTCTCTTAGAATTTCCAACAAGAAAATATGGTTAACCTAGAAAGTTTTATTTGAATATTTTAGTCCTAAAACAACACAGAAAGTTATAAGACAACATTCCTTGCTTACAATAGAATTTCCAGAAACTTAGAATAGTGCTACATAACAAGATGCTAACGCAAGGGAAACATTTGTAAGTGAAATCATGCATAAAATCCGTTTATTTATTATTTTAATCAGTCTTTAGGTTCACCAAATTTTGCAAAGTGAGTAATTAAAGCGCGCTTAATCCTATCACTTTTAATATTTTTCGAACCCCTCTCCCTCGATGGCGTACTAATTTAGACAGCGAGCGAAGTTAACAATCCTTTTCGGTTTTTTCTTCTCTCCTCTTCTACTTTGAAGAGGATAATTAGCATATCAGAATCGTGCAAGCGTGTTGATGACTAATACTTCACACCCTCGATACTACAGCAATATGCACCCTTCCCGCAATTTTGTAGAATTTATGGACTGCACTGCATTAAAGATTAAATAACTGTGATCTGGAGCCGACTACATTCCAGCTATTTGCTGTATAAAGCCCGTAGTTTGTATAAATTACCGCGGGACTGATAGCCTAACGCCCATTAAGCTTATTTTTTTCTTTCATCGGCGAAAAACGCGAATGTTGTTTTGCTCGTCGGATTAGAGGGTGGTAACTGAATTTGGGGGTAATTAGGCAGTTGCTTCTTTCTACGTTAACGCACGCGGAAAGATTTAATTAAAAGCACGAGCGTAATTTCGTTGCTGTATGTTTAAAACTATCGTTACGTTAGGGGGTGAGTTCTTAAAGTGCATTAGAAGTGATGTCCCGTGTCTCTGGGGGATGTCAGGGTTTTGCATTGTAAATGGAAAAAAAGGATTATTCAATATCAACAGATAACAGTATAGCGTTTCAAATTGTGCAAGTTACTTATTGAGACAAGGGTTGCCATCGTCTCGATTTCAAATGACATTATTTTTAAATTTAATTCGAGTGAATGCTAGGTATAACTTTCATCACTCCACAGCAATCGTTCCATAAACTAAAAGTAAATTCTTCTGTGCTGCAGTAAAAGGAAATTCAAATTGCATACAACAATTTCCGTCCAAAATTAAATTTAAATACAATCCATAAAGTCTAGCATAATTGAACGTTATACAGGCTTTTCCACTCAATACTAATAAGCGATGTGTTTTTGAGGGGGAGAAATGATTATCTTTTAAGTCAATATTGGGGGGTTTCATGTGCGTCCTCCTGAGACGGAGGAAGATGTTACAAATGAAAAAAAGACTCCTAATGTAGCGGACTATTCATGCAAATAAGTTATATGGCATAAATATTTATAACAAACTTGGCCCAGCCTGCGCATGCGCACACCGCTGCGCACACCTGATGTTAAAATATGCGATATGTTTGCCTTTACTAGACGAATCTGTGGTTAAAATTTCAAAAAAATATCTCCATAAATAAGAAAGATGGCAGTGTTCAGTTTACGCATGCGCACATTAATCCTCAAGATTTTTTTGGTGGAGGTGCTAGAACTGTAAGCTACCAAATGCAAAAAGAACGAACTAAACATCTTGAAAACTGTAAAAGTAGGTAAGGCCTCGGACGGACGGACGAACGGATAAAGTGGTCATAATATTTAGTCTTTTACCACTTACACCATAATTATTTATAGAAAACGATCACGGGAGTCCTTAAGACTGAACCTTTTAAGACAGAATTTAAAACCGAGGGGTCTGAGGGGTATGGAAGCCATTCCTCCACCGCACAAAGATCTTTTGATTACTGTAGAAATAGGAACATCTAATATTTCTTATTTCTGGGGGATATTCCATACCCCTAGACCTCCCGGTTCTACATTTTGCCCCATAACATTTAGTGCTTCTAGCACTTACACTATAATTTTTGAAAAGGGACCATCAAACGTAACACCAGAAGCCTATGAGGTATGAAATCCGATTTTCTTTTATGTAAAACAATCAGGGGAAGCCTTAATACTTAAAATGTTGAGAAAGAAAGTAGAACCGGGGGGGGGGTCTGGGCTGGAATATCCCTCATCCATTCTCTGTAACTTTTTAGAAATTCAATTGATGAATAAAGTTCTGAGCATAGTTGATTTCTGGCATATCTTTGTGTTTGAAGGTACAAAAAAACCACAATGGTAATTAATGTAACTGTTACAATGAATTAATTTAATACAACGATGAGTACTTTTTGCTATAATATTGTTGCGAAATAAATAAATAATGCACTGAAGAATTTTATTTGGCGTCTGATTAAAACATTCCTACTCGTATGGAACGGTGGCAGTCTATGAGCCACTTTCTTGACATAATTTGTTTAAGATATGCTCCATATATATTCTTTGAATATACTTTGCATATAATATTAATTATTTACATGTTTAAAATAGATCCTTGGCGATAACAACCTTTTTCACCAATAAGAAAAAATTCGACCAATTCTTTGATGTATTTAAATTTGGTTTTACGTTTGGATGGTCCACACGCCGCTAACTATACCTGCAAATAAATTCTTAATTTTTAAAAATATTCGATTTTATTTAGCATTCTCACTTTCATTGAGAAAGGTGCAAACCTTTCTATTTAATGAAATATTTTTATTTCTTTGACTGATTATATTTAAAGGGTCTGCCAGCAACTCTCCCCTTGTGACCTGGGGATTATCAAATTTTTAAGGAAATTCGGTTTTATTTATACTTGTCGTTTCCTTCGAGAAGGGTATATCTCTTTTTGACCATCAATTATCTTTATTTCTTTTATTGATCATATTAAATGGATCTAGTTGCTACCCACTAAAATGTTACCTCTTGTGAGTTGGGAATTGCGAAGTTTTGAAGCAAATTCTGCTTTATTTAACATTCCTATTTTAATTGAGAAGGGTATAGCTCTTATATTTTATCAAATGTTTTATTTCTTTGATTAATTATGTTTAAACTTTCTAAAGGCAACCTTCTCAAGGAGTTTATATCAGGTGTTAATTAAAATATTTCGGGGCGGTTAAGGCCGCTGAATTTCTCTAATTAAGTATCAGAGGCTGGACGTGTCCTAGACAAATTATAATTATTCCTTTTAAAGATTTTGGCTAGTATCTGTACTTAATTATTAAGCTACCTGGACATATGATTGTGGGTGTTTTTTTTTAATAATAATAATTTTATTGCATTTAGTAGTTTTCTTTACAAAAAAACTTATTGCAAGGTTTAGCGTTAAACTAACATACATACACTACCAAACACTAATTCAGCTTACAAAGGAAAAAAATAATAATAATAATAACCTATTGTAATGTACCTACCAGTATAGTGTTACTTAATTTTAACTTAATTTTAGTACATCTTCATACAAAAAAAAATAGGGCCAAGAAAAGCGAAAACAATTATTCATTCATGATAAAGGCTCGTAGTCTTAGACTTTAGGTAATAAATTTAAAAAGTGATCGGGTGATTTTTATAGACTCGTTGTTAAGATTGTCCAAAAGGTCCTGAACAGATTTAATATGGTTGCAATAAGCATCCCGGTATGGTTGAAACATAGGACATTTAATAACAATGTGCCCTAGAGTTTCCATATCATTAAGATTACAAAGGGTGCACATCTCGTCTGTGTATATTCTGTAAGTAATTTGTTGTATTTTAAAGGTGATACCTTTCCTTGAGCATAGCCTTATTTGCGAAAGTAATCGTATCATGTGTATGGGTAACTTAAGGGTTAGGTAATTAGACGTATTACCATCGTATGAAAAAAAACGCGTAAATAATGCATACGTGGACAGTTGAAGTTGGGAGATATCTTTATCAAATGAGTATCTTCTATATTTTTCAACAACAGCATTTATGTGTGGTTTAACGTTCCCTGTTGTGAGTTCAGTCCACACATGGAGTAAATCTAGCTGTGTGAATACATCTTTTAGTTGAGTTATCCAATTCAGAGTGAGATTTTTATTTGATGCAGTGGTATTAGCTGAGTCTAGATGAAGCAGACGGTTAAGGCACATCTTGGGTAGTCTACTGTTGGGCATTCCATATACTCGTGTAACCAAGAAAGCGCAGCTTTTATAGCAATTACAAATAACGGGCATGAGCCTGTCTCTAAGCGAATAAGGTGATCTGGAGTTGTTTTGCTCAAACGTAGTATTTGTTTGTAATAGAAAATTTGAACTCTTTCAATTACATCTGGATATCTAAGTCCCCAGATACCAACGCAGTGTGCTAGAGAGTTAATTACAATAGAATGGTACAGTGTTTCTCTCGTGGTCCAGGAGTTTATTTTGTTTTTTGAAAGAAGTTGCATGACGGAACCTATACTTCCTTTTGCTTTAGTCTTTGTCAAGGAAGACATTTTAGACAATTTGCCAGATGCCGAAAAGGTTACACCAAGGTAGTTAAAACTATTAACAATTTCAAGTCGTGTATCGTTAAAGTAAAATGAATTACTTGATGAAGCAGCAAATCCACCATTCCTAAAAATTACAATTTTGCTTTTCTCTGTATTATTCTCTGTTTTCAGCAGAGTATTTTGCTAGGGAAACCAGTTTTCCATTAAGGTCTACAGGTGAGTCCGCCAGAATGACTAGATCATCGGCATAGAGTAGTAGAATTAAATCCGTGTAGTTATCAATGTTTATACCAGAGTGGCCACAGTTCCTGAAGTAGTTCTCTATGTCTCCAATAAATATTGAGAATAAGAGAGGACTCAGCGATTCACCTTGTAATACTCCACATGATATATCAAAGAATCTGCTCTGCAAACCACTTGAGGTGATCGCAAAAACAGCATTATCATAATAATTTTTGATTGTTCTTATTATTTTGGAACTTACACCAGCAAAATACAGTTTCCTGTAGAGTAATGTATGATTAACGCTATCAAAAGCGCCTTTGAAATCGATAAATGCAGCATATATTTTTCTTTTAGACAAGCGTAGATGAAAGTAAATTACAGATGAAAGGGTGAAGATATTATCAGTACATCCTCTGTTTTTACGAAAACCAGATTGACATTCAGGAAGAATGCTAAACTCCTCACACCAACTATTGAGCCTATTCAGTAAAATTTAAGTAACATTTTTTGAACAACAGTTTGTTTTTTTTTTTTTGCTCGATAATTATTTGGATCAGCTTTGGGTCCCCTTTTATGGGGCATACAGAATAGTGAGGTGAACCATTGAGATGGAATTGCCCCTGATGCAAATATTTTGTTAAAAAGGCAACCTAAAAACAATTTCCAATTTGTCGGAAGGTTCTTGATAAACTCGTATGTAAGTTTGTCACTTCCCGGTGATTTATTGCGTTTGGTTGAATTTAAAGCCACGTTAACTTCTACCATAGTAATGTCTTCATCCAGTAGAGGATGGCAGGCGTCCAGATATGTATAGTTGTCTAAAACCCTAGATGGGTAATGGGAAGCGAAGAAATTTTCCCACTGCTCAATAGTTATCGGGTTACTTGTACTATTTTGGTTAAAAGATTTTAAAGTTTTCCAAAACATAGATTGGTTTTTGACGTTACTCAACGCATAGAGTCGAGATTTTTGAAACTGCACTTTTTTCTTCTTTAGTAATTTTTTATACGTTTTTTTTAAAGACAAATAGCGTGTAACTACACTCGCAGAGTAATTAGTTTCCTTAAGGTTTTTTAGCTGATTTTTTACTTCCTTTTTGTGGATAAGGCATTCCTTATCAAACCATGGTTGTGTAAGGGCAAGTGATTTTCCTGAGGTACTTTTTTTCAACCCTAAGTTTGTTGCTATTTGGTAAATAGTTGTCAGCAGAGAAGAATAACAGTTGTCAACAAAGCTACTTAGTAGAGGAGTTGGCGACAATTGCATTTGGATATAATAATTTTGGCTAGTTGCGTCGCTCCACTTAAATGATTCCCTTTTTTCACATTTGTTTGATGAATTTGTACAATAATAATCATAAACAAAATTTAATTCCAGTGTTACAGGGAAATGATCGGATTCAGCAACAGCATTGAGTACATTTAAATTGTTTACAAAATGCAGAGAATTATTGTTGCACCATATTAAATCAATTAGTGTTTGGTAGTGTAGGTATGTTAGTTTAATGCTAAACCTTGCAGTAAGTTTTTTTAGCTTCCTAGCATGTGCTAGGTAGCTATTGCAATAGCCGTTTTTTGAACATTTCAAAATTTCATCAAATGTCGACGTTTTAGACCATTTTAAGCAACTTTTAAAGAATAAAATTTTTTCCGTCTGTATGTACGTACGTACGTTTGTTGGCAATTTTCTGAGAAAACGGCTCGACGGATTTTGTTGAAATTTTGTATATATGTTTTAGGCATACCGAACAGAAAAATAACGGGCCGGATTTTTGAAAAAAAATTTTGGAGCGCCGTAACGGCATCGAACTTTTTTTTTCAAATAGCAACCTAAAATTTTTATTCTATTATTTGGAAGACCTTATTTGCAAAACGCAACGATCTTGTTTCTGAAGCAATTTAAACGAAATTTCTATGGTAAGTCCCTTTAATAAAAGCAAACAAAATTCATGCGCAAAAATCGTGTTGCGCATGCGCAGAAATGCAATTTTCTTATTTATGGAACAATTAAAACGAAATTTGGATGGTAGGTCCTCCTAATAAAAGAAAACAAAAGGCATGCGCAAAATATCGAGTTGCGCATGTGCAACATCCAACTTTCTTATTTAAGTTGCCCATTAGTGTGTATTTTTTATTAGTGTCAAATTGCGATTTTTCACAACGAATGAATTGGAATGGTATGTTCGATAACAGTTCAAGAAATGTTTGACGTATCCTGAAATCGTGTAATATTGGTTGCATACAATTCCACGAATTGACGGTTTTCTCTTCATAGCATGAGCTAGGTACAATGCGAAATTTCATCAAATGTTGACGTTTTAGATCATTTTAAGCAACTTTTAAAGAACAAATTTTTCCCGTCTGTAAGTGCGTACATATGTTGGCAATTTTTGGTTTCAGCTAGGAAGCTATTCTGTCAAGAATTTGACACCTGGTTGTAAAGAAAACTACTAAATGCAATAAAATTATTATTATTATTACTATTATTGTGGGTGGTTTTAGTGACCGTTCGTCATAGCAATATATTTCTTCTTCACAGTCTGGCCCTAAACAAATAGACCTAAACACGTCTTTTTTTGCGAGCACACAAATCGTGTGCCCCTTTGCGCATTACACTTGCCCCGTATTAAACTACATCTCATCTTTATTTAATAATTACTTTAATTGATTAACTTTATTTTAATTAATTACTTTATAGATTGAAAAAAAAGTAGCCCGTTACAGCAGAGTATAACTGATTATCAAATATCTCTATAATAGGTTATATTTAATGCTCTACAAGTCACCTCCTAAATGCACCTGCACATGTTACCACTTGTGATTTGGGAATTAACGAAATTTTGGTGTGGGTTTACTTGCTATTTAATATATTTGTGAGATGCTCCTGAGATTTCAGGCGTTTTACTTTTAATACATCGCGAGAGCCGGGTGAGTAGAAGAAAAAAAGTGAAAATTATTGCATTTTCCAACGCAATTTTTAAATAATCCACATATTTTTTTAATCTGTCGAAAATGGAAAGGCTTGCACAAAATTATTTGACTTTATGGCAACGGGGATGAATTAATTACAGATTAGTTGAGAAGGGCGCCCCTAATGATATGTAAATAACACTCGTTTTACAAGAATTTTTTTGTTTGACGCAATGTGCTGATCGCAATTTTTCTCCTACTCGGAGACCTTCCCAATTTTTTCGATTACGATAATGATCGGTGACGCATACACCCCCAGTAAGGCATTCTTTACATTTCTCTTAACGCTCAATACGCGTGACTTACCACAATTTGTCCGAGACGGCCGCACTGTAAGCGATCGTCGTGTATAGGTAGACGTATTTAGATTTGATCCGAGATCAAAGGGCCGGTAAAGATTTCTAATTCGGAATTCAATTGATTTTTTGCTTTGATCCCTTTCGTGTTAGACGCACGTGATTCATACGCCCGAAGCGGTGCATTTGCCGGCGGTCTGTGCGTGTGAAATGCAATTTACGGTCTTTCCGCAAGTTCCACATGTTGTGGAGACAATTTGATATGCCGCAGGACAAGAGGGAAATATACATTAGACCATTGTTTGTTTATTGCTTCCAACCCCTTGTTAGAAGGCGCCTTCGGGCTAGTCTCTGAAATCCTCGTGTTAAAGTCATGTTTTCTGCCGTAGAAAAATGAAAAAATAGAGTTGAATCTCGTCTAGGTTTCAAATATTAATACTTTGTGTGCCTATTTTGTCGAATAATTTTATAGAGGTGATCTTATAACGCATCTGTTTTGTTTGCAGTACAAAACCCTACTTATTTTGAGAGTTTAACAATAATCACACTTATTTTTATTGCATAATCATTCCGAATACCTTTCTGTCGTACTTTTAACCTGTAGTTTACCTTGCCCGAATTTCCATTTCGTTTTTATTAATTAACCTACAGCTCAATTTTCAAGATAGGGGCGGTTTTTTTCGATAAAACGCAAGAATAGCATTACCTACAAAGTACATTTCAAAATTATGATATCGAAAAAGCGTCCCTTTGTTCTCATTCTATTTACACAAAAATTTAATTAAAGTTAACAAAAGGAATAGATTGCATCGGTCCCCCTTCCGCTTAGAAATAAAAGATACCCCAATTCGACATAATCTCATTATGTGTCTTAAGGGGTTCTAAAGATTTTATATTTTACATCGAGTTTTTTGCATTTAAATTCATTGCCTATCGGAAATCAGAATCGCATTAGAACGGAATGGGAATTTTAATTCGTTCGATGGCATGCCGTTCGACTTGCCACATTGAAATTTGGCGCAAAAGTATTTCGAAGAGCATCGCGGTCCCCAAGTATAAATAGACATATTTACAGGTGCCTTTCTATGACGACTATCGCAAGGGAAAACTACCCGTAGTGCTTATTGTGCGGCACCTGGTAGCGCTTTGAGATACTATAACGGGGGTTTTTCGCGAAAATCAATAGGCGACGAGCAACCCCTACATTTCAGAAGCGATTCCTGTATCGCCCTTAAGTAAAAGTTCGCTTAAAGTATCATGTAGGGGGTTACATATACGGATGCCCCATTATTTTTTAATAGTCGAATAAAGGAGTTTCGTATTTTTTTATTTGAGCTAAATTTTGATTGTTAATAATTTTACACACATTCATCTCACTTGTTTACTACGCGTCTAAAATATGAGAAAATGTAGAATCGTACAGAGCTTTCACATTATTTATTCGGCTCATATGCAGTATCATCCCTTGACTGGTCGTAGTATAGAAGACCGTACTTTTTTATCGTCCTCACTAAATCGGAATCGAAAAAAAAGCTTAAAAAATGGTTTTTCCAAAAGGTACCATTGGTGTACCGGGTGGTCAAATAAGATTGGCATTCGGCCATATCTCAGAAACTAGTAGACATAGAGTGCATGCAATAATATACCTATAGTGTTACTTCTGGCATCTGGCGTTAGGGAAGTTACTTTCAGGTTATCGTGCGTAATAAGCTACAATCATTACTTTAATGGAAGCTTACTGATTACAGAGGTCGCCACATAACGCAAATCACGGAAGTTGTGCTTTATGTATTCTCTTCCTTAAGTTTCATGTTCCCCTAGTAGTCGGATCCGTGATTTTCAGGCAGAAAACTTTTTCCATTCCGTATGATTTATTTTCGTAATGCTCTTCTAATGTCCGTTTCTCAATGTGCATGGTAGTTTGTCTGAGATCGACCCGGAAACAAATTTTCTTATAGAATGTGGCCTGTAGAATCCATAATTTCAAACAGTTTGAAGATTGGGCTACTTGATCAAAAGTTACAGCCCTTTGAAGTTTTTTTCGAAATTGGTTTCTAGTCTATAACTTTTGATTGAGAAGTCTGATCGAAAAAATACGAATTGTTTTGGATTCTACGCACCAAAATTAATAAGAAAAAGTGTTTTCCCGAGTAATTTTGGTGTAGTCGATTTTTAGTAAAAAAAGGAAGGTTTAGTATTCAAATACTATGCGAAGTATTCGAATACTTCTCAAAGTATTCAAATACCTTGCGAAGTATTCGAATACTAAATATTTGTGAAAGTATTTGAGTTACAAATACAAATCTGCTTCCATAAAGGTATTTAATTACAAAGTATTTGAATACTTTAAAGGATTTGAATACTAAAAAGTATTTACAAAATCGAATACTGCCCAGCTCTGTGTCAAAGGAATGAGTACAAAATCAAAAAATCAAAAGTAGTGAGGATTTTAAAAGTTTTGGGGAAGAATGCAGAACCGGTGGGAGTGGGGAGTATGAAATACCCCCAAAGGAAAGGAATATAGAATCTTTAGGGAAGAATGTAGAATCAGGGGGTCTGGTGGTATATGGAATACCTCTCTTTAAAAGATTCATTCCTCATTTCCCTACAACTGTGATAATATGCTCGTATATACCGAGGGGTATTGGGGATTTTCCATATCCCTCCCTCTCACCCAGCTTCCCGGTGCTACGTTCTCCCTCAAAACTTTAGCTATACAGACCAAAAGCTATAGTGTAAGTTGTAAGGGTTCTAATCGCATTGGGGAAGATTGTAGAACAGGCGGGCCTGGGGGGCATGGAAAGGAAACATTTATTTATTTACTTATTTATTTATTTATTTATTTTTTTATTTATTTATTTACATTTATTTATTTATTTAATGCCCCTCTCTTGTTCTGGACCCTCAACAGGCTTGCGCCCAATTACCGAGTGACCCGCATAATTCTTTTCAGAGGTGCCTCTGCAGGAGGTCTTACATAATCTGTGGAAAACTGCAGGAAAACCTAACATTAGCACGAAGGGTTTGAGGGTATATGGAATACCCTCCGGGAAGGGGTCTGAGGGAATATAGATTACCTTGAATAAAAGATTCATTCTTTATTTCCCTATAACTGTCATAAAATGTTCGTCTATACTGAGGGGTATTCCATACCCCCTAGACCCCCCCCCCCGGTCTTTGGGGATACGTTTTCCTTCAAAACGTTCACCTATTAATACAAACGTTCCAAAAATTATGGTGAAGTACTAAGGGGTCTCAACGTTTTGGGGAAGAATGTAGAACAGAGGGAAGTGGAGGTACCAATATCACCAATCCTTTTTCAGAAAAAAACAGAATTTTTAGGGAAAAATGTAGAACCAGAGGATGTGGGGGTATATAGAACACTTCTTTGAAAAAAAGAGGTCCTAAAACTGTCGTAAAATGTTCGTATATACTGGGTAGTGTGCGGCCCCCCCCCCCCTCCAGTGCCACGTTGTCCCTCAATCGTATTACCTGTTAATCCCTATTAAGAGCAACACTAATGAATTGTTTGATATGTCAGATGCCAGTATTTTATTTGGTTTTTAATTCGAACGTGGTGCCGATCGTAAAATACGGGTACGTTGTTTCAATGTACCAGATGTACTTATGTACAGTCTTTGACAAAGGTAATGATCGCCAAATAGGCAATCCTGCAGCATACGCAAACAACACAGTGCCATTTTTGGAAATGCAAATTAACAAATTAAGGTATCTTCCCCTTGAAGGAACCGACGGAGCCCGATGTGATAGAGCAGAGTTCATATTCTGTTGAGCGATCATTACTGTTGTCAATGACCGTACATAGTGCTCAAGGGGTTGACGTCAAGGGTGTATATTTTTTTAAAAAATCGACTTGCTTTTGTGTTTTTTTTTCAAAAAACTATTTTTCTTTGAGCAAATATGATTGGCGGTACCCCCCGGAGTGCATGAGCTTTAGGCTATCCTTAAGAACCCCTCACACTGTAGTTGTGCTCAATCGGACTATTTGATCATGTAGGCGGATTTATTGTACGGTGGCAGTATGTTTGGTTAAAGTAGCCCCAATTAAGATAGTACTCTATTATTTCCAACTTAACCTCGCTCCGGGTTCCAGAACCAATTAAAAGTACAATACGCCATAGAATTCAAATGACAGAAAAGGCGATTGTCAATTCCACCAATGGCTTACCTATTTTTCGTACAATTCCACCATTAAGTATCTCGAATATAGCTTGTAGCTACTTTATGAAAACGTCAAAAACTGTATGTTCGCAAGATTACCGCTTTGACATATAAAGGTCAAGCATAGGCTCTGGGCTCCAGAAGTAGGCGACCCTATGAAGAGCAAAGGATAACACGAATGGCATATCGCCCATGAAACACTGTAAACTCCATAGAAGGATCTAGTCGAAACTTGGTAAGGGTTCTGGAAGAACGAAGGAAAGTAATGGACATAATTTGCTTAACAATGAAATAAACAGTTATTTTCTAAATAAATTTCCCATAAGAGGGTTGAAACGCATTAAATAAAAGTCAATAATCATGTTTTAAAAGAGTGATTCGAATAATAGGACACAAGAATTTAGATTTTCAACTCGAAAAGGGTATTTATTGGAACTCCTAAATACCGCAGGTGGAAACATAACCGGAAAAGGAAGACGACATAAATATACTCGTAGAACAGGCAAAGGAGTTATTAAGAAACCTAATAATTAGAAACCCTTAAGTAGCTGAGGCAAAATGAGTGGGTAATCTGAGCAAGAGACCGAGGCAGAAAGAACACTTTGTAAAAAATATCTTTTGTCACTTCCATTCCAACTTTGTTTTCCACCCTTTTATAGCATTACCTTGTAATCCTAGCGCTAAGTACATTAGGGACGTAGATTATTTGAAAGCCAAAGCGCGCGGCGATGGTAAACATTTACGTAGTGAAGAAGTGGACCGCGAGGTAAAAAAAAAACGTTTCACGCAAGTAAACACTCGGTGCGCGCATCCGATTGCTAGGGCTATAAATGCAAACCAATTTTCAAGTCGATGCATAAATTTCAATTATTTTCTTGTTAGCAAGTTTGAAACTTATTGCGTATATATGTGTTAATTAGTAAGTCCCTTTTAATTAATATAATTATAAAATAATGCCACCGCGGCCTAATTAGTGTCACAATACGTGGCTTCCCAAGTAGAGCTCTTGTTCAGACCGTAAGTTAGCTGAAAAGTTTCCGAAATTTCAGCTTTTTGATACTCGCATCGCTACGGTTTCCGCTTCGGTTCACTTTCACAAAGCGGCATTTATAAAAAATTACTAGGATAACATCTATTAAACTTGATCATCCCCTGCATCCCCGTGATAAGGTGATGTATTTAAATTTCTAAAATAAACGATTTTTTTTTGTTGAATGTGTATGGGAGGATTTTGTGCTTTAGGGAACGTCTTTCTCGTTGCTCGCCGAGATACCGGCGGAGAAAGAGAGGACGGAAGATCGTTACGTTCCTGTACTTTTGTTGGGGGGATGAATATGATGGATAAAGTTGCGTGAGTATGACGATTTATCAAGGACCTGTCAAAGTACCGCATTGTTATACTTCCACTGCAGCCAAAGCAAGGGGGTTATGGCTTGGCCATTTAACTTTTTTTTTTCGAACCTCGAAAAAACCAGCTTTCTTGTGTAGGGAGTATTCATATTTAAATGAAAAGCGAAAAGAGTTGACGTACAAAATGCTTATATTCGCCAATAGCAAACTGCATATTAAAGGAGAAGTAAAAGCAGTTATATTGTCTAATTTCTTTCCAATCTGATAAATTACATTCAGAAATTAGCCAAATTAACAAGCCTGTTTTAACACTAGAACCGCGGAAGCGGTCAGTTTGACCCAGGGTTTGACCATTGTGTGTCTTTTTTTATCCGCTTTGTTTGGTAATAATGTTAAGCGAGTCTATGACATTTCCTAAAAGATGTTGCCCAATGTTATTTAACGAATCTTTTAATTTTTTTCCGAACAGTTTTTAGCCCATTTTCCCACAAAACTCACTAATATTTTATCCTAACCTTGAGATCGAAAAGAAACTATATTCATTTTAAGAAGGTAGCGATAGAAAGCATAGTACAATAATTTGGTGCCTTTTTATATTTTTCCTTTGTGTGCTTATCTTCAAACACAGCGCCATCTACCAGCTTTAGGGGTTTATTTCCATTATAATTGAGCAAACTTTAAAGGCTTAAGTATGTTTAAATTAAGAACCAAATAAATATGTTAAAGGCTATTGCCTAACTGCACCTAAGTTAAGTTTGACTAAGGAAGACTATCACGTTTAGGTACAGATCATTTCCCTTCTAGGTGAAAAATATGTTGTAATTTTATTTACGATACTGAAGGGTTCATATGTGTATATTAAAAATCAATACTTGAATATTTATTGCTTGATAAAATCTAAATTAAGCTTGTATTTCCTCTTAAATCTGGCCCAAGGGAAACCGCTACCTTTAAAAATTGATTACATCGAATCGAAAATGTATGTTGCTATTTCAGTGACGATTTTGACGCAATGATGTGTCTGCCCGAATTGGGGGATGAGATACCCTCTTAAGATAGCTAAAAAATGGAAGAAACAAGTTTCATTACGAAAACCAGGAGAAAACCATCATCAGGATTTCCATCTAAAGCTTAAAGTCACTGGTTGGTCAATTTTAAGATCAATTCAAATTAAAATTGCCTTTTTCAACCATGTAGTTCCTCAAATGGAGGATGAATTTGATGCACGTATTTTAAGATTTATGTTTCTGTTGCAAATATATAAATGGGGTTATACGAGCGAATCTATTTATAGATGCAGTTATTTTCGAATTACAGGGAAAATGTAGATCACTTTTATAACCAAAATTAAAATAATCTCATGGAAATTATCGTGGCCTCGTTAAATTAATGAAACGGCACGACGAACGAGCGCAGTATCTATATGGAAGAGCAAAATGATTTCAATTTGAATGTAAAGTTTACCTTGTAGTAGGTCTGTGCCAGCCGACACCTGGTTCATTAGATGTCCAATGAATAATTCTAGGAGACAGAGACTGCATTACGCGAGTAATTCAGTGCCAACTTACATAATCATGTTTTCACTTCAGCACGCCATCCATGGAAATTCCTGTTTTAGTGGAAACATCAAAGTGGGCAAATTCCTAACACCTATTTGTATTTTAAATTCGTTGACGGAGGGAAAGAGATTTGAAAGAAACTAAATAGGTCGCATGCTAATGTTTAATTTTTATTCCATCGTGTATAATCGATAAAGCATTGCTCCAGAAACTGTTGTATTCGCAATCATCTCCATGGAAGTTACCTGTCGGTTAACTCTAGCGGACGAATTTGAAATGTATCTTTCGAAAGGAAAAGCGTTTGGGTGATATCAAATGAATAGAAAAATGGATATCTGGGATAAGATCAAATGCTTTTATATGCTTTCAGCGCAAAATGCGCTACCAATGACAGAACTGGGCAGTATTCGATTTTGTAAATACTTTTTAGTATTCAAATCCATTAAAGTATTCAAATACTTTGTAATTAAAAACTTTTATGCGGAAGCAGTATTTGTATTTGTAACTCAAATACTTTCACAAATATTTAGTATTCGAATTCGAGTATTTGGATACTTAACCTTCCTTTTTTAACAAAAATCGACTACACCAAAATCTCTCGAGAAAACACTTATTCTTATTAATTTTGGCGATTGGCGATTTTTTTCAATATTTTTTTAAGAGCTATTATCAACGTTTTCATTTGGTGTATAACTTATTTTCTCGAAAAACAACCTTTCAGAATTGGTACCGCAAGAAGTACCCGCAGCGCCTAAGTCGTATGACCTGAGGCGGCAGACGATCGATTTTAGCATACTCTGATAGGGCAAAATGGAACTCCATCGGTTAAAATTTTGATCATTCTCGTTCAGTGGATTTCGTGCTAGCTCCCCTACTATTATAGACTAGAAAAGAAACCAATTTCGAAAGAAAATTCAAAGGCTACAGGCCACATTCTATAAGAAAATTTTTTTTCCGGGTCGATCTGAGACAATCTTTTTTGAGGGCCACAAAAAAAGGCAATGTACAACCTTCCTTTTTTACAAAAATGGACTGCACCAAAATTTCTCGGGAAAACACTTTTTCTTATTAATTTTGGTGCGTAGAATCCAAAACAATTCGTACTTTTTCGATCAGACTTCTCAATAATAATAATAATAATAATATATTTGATCCTTGTGACATATCTACATGTATAGGATAACGTCGATGTTCTTAATAATAAATTATCATTGTTAGTTCGGAGGAGTGCCAGAATCATTAAAAAATTCGTCTACGCTATAGTATATATTTTGTAAAAGAAACCTATTAAGCTCGCGCTTGAAGATGTTTACATGTTTAGCGTTTTTAATATTGTATGGAAGTTTATTAAAAATTTTTATTCCAGTCACATAAGGACTGTCTGTATGAAGTTTTGATTTGCCGATAGGTATCCTTAGATCAGTGTTTTTCCGGGTATTGTGTCTATGTATATCGCAGTTTTGCAGAAACTCTTTTTTATTGCAGAAAACATATTTACTTACTTCTAACATATACAAACTCGGAAGAGGCAGAATTTGTATGTGTGAGAACATTGGTCTGCAAGACTGTGTAGGTTTTGCTTTAAACATGCATCTTATGATACGTTTTTGTATTATAAAGACGTGTTTCATTGTGGCCGAGGAACCCCAGAAACACAGCCCTTACCTTAGTCGCGATTCAACGCATGCGTGATAGAACGTTTTTAGTTGCCTTCATTCGAGATAAGAACGAAAATACCGAATTTGGTAACTTAAAAATAAAATAAAGGCAAAATAAAATAAAATAAAAAATAAATATCTTTATTAAGTGTTCATTCTGTTGTTTCCAACTCAGTGTGTCATCAAAAATAATTCCAAGAAACTTGACGTTGTTGGATTTTTGTAGAGCTAGACCGGGAATAGAAATATTCGTATCTAGTAGTTATGAAATTGTACAACTTTGGTTTTACTCTGATTTAGAAACAAAACATTATCAGTATTGTTGTCAATGTTATGATTTAGGGACACAAACTGCTTTCGGTTTTCCAGAAAACTTTTTAGCCACATAAGAGAGGTTCCTCAAATTCCATAACTGGATAATTTTTGAAAAAGCCTTTCATGGTTGATACAGTCGAATGCTTTCGTAACGTCACAAAAAATCCCAAGTGGTGCCTCTTTATTTTGAATATGATGAAGTATTTTCCGATAGTAGAAATGTATGGCATCGGATGTGGACATGTTGGGTCTAAAACCAAATTGATTTGGTACTAGTATCTCCGATTTTTTTATAAAACGCTCTAACCTATCTAAAAAACAGTACTCGAATATTTTTGAAAACAATGATGTAATCGAAATAGGTCTATAATTGTTGGGGTCGTTTAGATCACCTATCTTGTGTACGGGCACCACTTTAGATAATTTCAGGGTTTCTGGGAAGCGACCAGTTAAGAGTGATAAATTAATTAAGTTAAGGGAATAATTATGGCTGGAGTGACTTGTCTGATCAGAAAACAGGGAAAACTATCTGGACCTGAAGACCTCTTGCTCTTAATTTTTTGTGCACTATTTCTAGAACCTCTGATTCACAGAATGGTAAAAGATAAATCGTTCTATGATTAGAAGAGATACCAGAGAGGGATAGACAGTTTGCGTCCCGCACTAGATTATTAATAATCTCCAGAGGAGCACGTTTGAAGGAGTGGTTGAGATAGTTTGCTACCTCTACCGGATCTTTAATGAGGCCTCTGTCTGTTTGTAGATTAATGTCTTTGATAACCTTTTTTATTTTGTTTCGATTTATGAAAGTCCATGTGCTTTTGACCATGTTATCGGATGTTAGGATCTTGTTTTGTATGTTTGTTTTACGAGTAGTAAGGATTAGCGCTATGTGCTCTTTTTTCTTTTTCATATAAAATGGTTTTAAGTGAGGAAATTGCTTTTGAATCGCGAATAACGATTTTAGGTTGGAGCTCGATCTTTTTACATCCCGGTTGACCCAAGGCTTACCTTTTTCAGCACATTTAATAGTGCGGAGCGGAAAGTAGTGGTTAAAGTGGCGTGTAAGAATGTCGCTAAACAGGTCATATGCTATATCCATGTCCTTTACTGTCATTATCGATGACCAATTTTCTTTATTTAATTTTGTGTAGAACTCGTCAATACGTTCACTAGTGATGATTCTGGTACTCCTTCGAGCGTGGCAATTTTTGGGTAACCTATAAAGATTTGAGTTAAAAAGTATACTACGGTGATCAGAAATACAATTATCTTCTACAGTATGATCTACATTACTTAAGCTAGTGAAGATGTGATCCAGTGTGTAGTTGCCCCGTGTGGGTGCACAAATTATGTTATGCATGTTGTATGTATTTAGTATAGATTACATAGCATACTGAACGATCTTTCGTCACGTTTAGGATCCAAATTTAGATCACCTGATAAAATAAAATGTACATTGTGATGGAATAGAATATCTAAAACAGAGTTTAATAGGACATAAAATTCATTAAAATCGCCATCGGGTGACCTATAACACGATAAAATGACAACTTTAGTGTTTATTTTGGTATTAGAATTGTTGTTCCAGATAGCGTCGCATATCTCAAAGTTTTTCTCAACACAGTATTTGCTAAGGTTTAAGGTAGTTATGTTATTGATGCTGTCCCGACACCAGATCAAAAGTTATAGACTAGAAAAGAAACCAATTTCGAAAGAAAATTCAAAGGGCTGTAACTTTTGAACGAGTAGCCCAATCTTGGAACTGTTTGAAATTATGGATTCTACAGGCCACATTCTATAAGAAAATTTTTTTCCGGGTCGATCTGAGACAATTTTTTTTGAGGGCCTCAAAAAAAGGCAGTGTATAACCTTCCTTTTTTACCAAAAATCGACTGCACCAAAATTTCTCGGGAAAACCCTTTTTCTTATTAATTTTGGTGCGTAGAATCCAAAACAATTCGTACTTTTTCGATCAGACTTCTCAATCAAAAGTTATAGACTAGAACCAATTTCGAAAGAAAATTCAAAGGGCTGTAACTTTTGAACTAGTAGCCCAATCTTGGAACTGTTTGAAATTATGGATTCTACAGGCCACATTCTATAAGAACATTTACCGGTCGATTTGAGACAATTTTTTTTCGGGCCTCAGAAAAAGGCAGTGTATAACCTTCCATTTTTTCCAAAAATCGACTGCACCAAATTTTCTCCGGAAAACACTTTTTCTTATTAATTTTGGTGTATTTGAGTGACAAGTATTCGAATACTTTTCAAAGTAAGATAATGAAATCCTTTCACAGTATTCGAATACTTTTTATAGTATACGAATACCTTTCATAGTATTAGAATACTTTTGAAAGTATTCGAATACATTCTAAAGTATTTGAATACTTATTTTTTTAAGTATTTGAATACTTTTCAATGTATCTGTATCTAGTATTCGCTTGTGCTGGACGTAAAAGTATTTAGTATTCAAATACCTTTGATTTGTATAAAGTATTTACTATTTAGTATTCAAATACTTTTTGAAAGTATTCTACCCAGCTCTGACCAATGATGGACGAAATGAATGCCACCTACACTTCTTCCCCAATATCTACGCAAGGAAAAACATTAAACCTTCTTAATAAGTTTCCCAAATTTATATCTAACCGGGAATCAGAAAGAAAATAAAAATACTGCAGAGCGATGGTAATTTAGACCTACAAATCATACAAGTTAGATTAGCGCTGATTAACATTAGGTCTTATCACACAAAAGTTCCAAACGCAACCCTTATTAACTTTCCAAAAAAGTATGGCACTTTATTTGTATATTTAAAAAGTAAATTACACGCTTTCATCAACTTGTCATACCATAAATAGGTATAGGGGGAATATCTGAAATGGATATAATTTAGGGAAACATGTCGCATAGTTACGTTGCGTGGCGATGTTGATTTGATAGTGAGTATAATAATAGTGTTTTGTAATGTAAGAATTGGATAGAGAGAATAATTATTGCTCTTATTTTCTAGTCTGAAATAATTACTATTGATTACAGGATTATTATTTTTAAGTAGAGGGACCTAGGTATTTCGGGCAAATTTGTATTTGACCGTCGAAAAATTATTGTGTTTCAACTGTATTTCCTGAACCTCAGTCAGAGTGTCTCCTCGGTAGAGGAATACTTCATCACATCATGAAACAACTAACTGTTGGTACATGCTACAGTAGATGCTAATAGTGTAACTGTTTTCGATAGTGAAATAGATACTATTCACGTAATCAAATAGGGCGGATAGAGAGAAAGTTAGAGGCGAAAACCCGATTTTAAAGTAAAACAAGAATTTGACTCTTGGTAGTGCAAGAATGGGCCACAAATCAACCGCGAAAAGGCAATTTACGTTTACATTGCGAGACGTCAAATTTGCTACAGATTGCATTATTTTATCGCATTTTGCTATATCATCCGATAAAAAAGCTAATAGTTTCATAACGAACAATTATATAAGCATAACTTCCGTAAGTCTCTCTGCGATATTCTGCGCCAAATGACACAAAAATGCCATCGGGTTTACCAAGAAAATGTAAGCACTTATGTTTAATCTTATTCGTTATTTTGAACTAGAAAGAACCCCAGCTACACAGTTCCATATAAAATGTGTTTATAGTAAACTAAAGCATTACATGTAAAAAAAGTTATTATATACTAGTATATAGTACACATAAGACATATATTCTTGTAGAATATTGTGCTAATAATTCCCATTGATATACGATTTATATGCGTTTACTGAATACGTTTAAATTTCGCATATTATATGTAGTAATATCCATACGCATTATTCGACGATAATGTACTGCTAACAACCGTTTTTAATAAATGCAAAATATGCGCTTGGTAGATTGTACAAAAGGTTTGAATCATTATATAAAGCACATAATAATTACAAAGTTTATCAGGAACATTCAGGGCCCATTATCTTCAATTCCTACAGGATCAAAAAAAGACAAGTTCAAACTTCGATTTTTTGAAAATATTATTATAGTTTCTTTGAAATTGTAGGCGTCTTCAAGAAGCGTCGTTTTCAATTCTTGGTTCATGGTGAGCTAAAATGTAACACTATATCCCTAATAAAACTGTAAAAAATGACGGACATCACATTGATCAATAAAATCATCAAGAACACCAAGAACAATACTTCTGAAAAAATAATTTCGCTGTGATAATTCTACAACTAGAAAAAACGTACGTGAGATTCATTTATTATATTGGAAGCGGTGTTTTTTAAATACTGCAAGCAGGCCACTGAAAGGGAGCTGGTTCGCGACGGTTAGACAGTGTACGCACTTTTTGCGAAAATCCAAAATAAAAGCTTCCCCTCGATAATTCTTACGCGACGTTGACTGTTATATTACGTCTGTTTAATTTTTGTCTTTTTTAACGTTAACTACCGGAACTCTCGTCCCAAACACAAGCACCGATCGTGATGGTTGTCCAAAAATTATTATGGGTCCTGCACCAGTTTGTAGCACACGCGAATCTTTTCCAAATTTTACCATGAAACTCGCGATTCTATCCTGATTGATAAGATGCGAATTAATACTGTGTACCTAAGTCATAAACTCCAAAAAAAAATGTCAGGACATTCTAACCTAGATCTCGATTGTTTGACTAAGTGGATTGTATTAGACAGGGATACTTAATTGTGCCCGTATTAAATCTTATTTGGAAAGGCACCCAACGCGATTAAGTTTGCTGCGAATTGAGTAGGAGCGAACGTGACTACCTGATGTTTAATTTCGGCCGCCCTCGCAATCCCCCAAAGAAAATGACGCGGGTAATGCGCTTAACCGAAACAGCATCCTGAGAAAACAATTTTATCTACTATAATCACCACGGCCGCAACTAATTTGGCCAATTTTGTACGGGCAGGTTGCGATCGTATACCAATTAATTCCTCCAGAAGTATTAGCTTACGTGCGCTCCTTAATAAATTTGTGACGATAATTACAACTGTATAACAATAATATTGCGAACAGGCCCCAGTCGGCGGTATCGGTTTTATTGATTTAGTTGCGTGTTGCAGCTGAATTAATACGAAGAAAATTGAATGTCGAAAAAGCCAAAGCTTCGTGATGTCTCGATGTCTACAAGTATTTCGAATGAAACGCGATATAAACGCAAACTAAGATCTTAAATTAAATTTTATGTTCATTTTGAATTGGAAATTGTAGAAGAAATTACATGTCGCCACTTCGTGCTCGCAATTTGACAGGTAAGATGAATCCTCTATACCTTTTATTCCATTTAATACCACCCTCATAATTTTTGTTTTCCATTTTAGGAAAATCATATGTCACATGCCCCGCTATAACTGTATATTGACCCATGCGACTTCCACGTAACTGATTTTAAATGTCGTAAACGGAACAAGAAAGTTAGTTCCTGCTTTGCGCACACCCTGAACATAAGGTCTTTCCACAGTTGAGGGTTGGTTTAGCACAGTTTAATAACGCAATGTTCAACTTAACCGCAATCCAACGTAAAATACTCTCTCCATTAGAAAAATGAACATACGCTTTCATTTTCAAGTATTTAGGGTCATGTTTGTGCTTTGGGGTATTTAGATACATCTTACTTAATCTTTCAAGAGTTCTATGAGACAAAAAAAATGCGCAAAAATCGAGTTCAGGAGATAAATTAAACTCGTAATTAAATGTATTTTATTTTTCGTGTTAAATGGAATGCGCTATATTTAATTCGATTTTTGGAATTCAGTACAAGATATTTGTGAATTTGTGAAATCTAAAAAAACGGACCAGAATCAAATTTTAAGAGCATATAAAAGGTCATTCCCCCACACATAGCGCAACGTGCCTACACTAAGAGAGATAGAACCGAAAAATACCGGTTCTTTGGCATTAATAAAAACGGTACTGGTATCGGTTCCGGTTATCATAACTTCTTAAATAACAATTCCGGTTCCCAGTGAGAGGCATTTTAATGCAATCGGTTCCGGTTAAGGTACCGGTTCTTTTCGGTTCCGGTTCCAACTCCTGGTACTCCCGAATCCCATTTATCTATTTGGAAACACTATAAGAGAAAACAACAATAAATCATTTATTAAAATCATTGTTTTCGGAACAGGGCGATCCGGAAGTTGAATTCACCGGCAACGGCACCCATTTCGGTTCGTGTGCGGACAATTCGCGCCCGGACAATTCGCACTCGGATAATTCGCACCGGAATAATTCGCACCCAGACATTTCGCTCGCGGATAATTCGCACCCGGACCATTCGCACTCGAAAAATTCGCTCCCGAATAATTCACACCCGGATAATTCTGTAAATCTTTGGTTTATTAAAATTAAATATTTTTAAGAGCCTACTAGACCATTGCCTTTACAGAATGTATGTAGTAGTGCACATCTTGGTAAACATCTACTTCATGGAAAAATGTTTCAAATAATAGTTATTTGGTCTTTCATTTTCAACACATCGCGATTCTTAAGTATTTCCATTTCTTAAATATAATCACGCTGGTTTTTTTTCTGAAGTTGTATGAAGAGTCTGATATAGTTAAATCCTGTAATTTAAGAACACATAATTTTTATCTACTGCGCTTTCGTTTTGAGAAAATAAGAATAGGTAACTGAAACGTCTTTTGTGGAGTAATTAAATACCAAATAGTTATACCTAGTTATAGTATATCTTCAATATTATATGTGTAATATTGCTAATTTTGAGACGCTCTTAATATTAAAACAGAATCAACATATAATACCGTACACAAACAAAGTGATAAGTCTAAAGTTAAAAATATTTACATTATAAGATCAAGATGAAAATAGAAAAAGGAAGTAATTTTAACGCTCCCTTACATAAAGATTTCTTAAAGACACATAAAAAATTGTTCTTTATTTCTTTAGTTGAAAGGGGTGACAAAGAAAATGAATTAAATTTATTTTAGACAAAACGAGTATGTATAAATGACAATAGAACAATGCATTTCATAGATGGCACTAAATTTGGATAAGTAATTAAGATAATATTATAATTAAAGGTAAATTTTGAAAAGACCCCGATAACACAAATTGCACTTCATAAAGAAACAATAAGAGAAATATCGTAATGACATCCTTTCTATTATTTCTGGAAGATGAATAGGGTTTATTACAAGGTAAAAGTAATTAGGTCCGAAAAATCAGGTTTAAGTACGTATATGACCACAACTAATTAGAACTTTAACGCCTGTATAGTATCTTCATTCTTGAACGTTTGACAGAGTGGTATTTTGAAATTTATCTGAGCACGGGTTTTGATTTTGTGTATACTTTTTAAAAAATTTTATCTCTGGTGGTAGTGTTATGGTGGTGTTCAGAAAAGGTAAGTTTCCAGTTTTCTTAGAATCAGTTTTACGTTTCTTTGACCACATATGGCTATATATTGATTATTGGTGACTGAGTAAAATTACACTAACTGCTTATTTTTTTGCGTTATCTTTGCTACAACTATGGTAGTGAATGAACTTAAAAGTTTCTTTTTGATTTTCTTACTCTGATTTATTTTATAGTTTGAAGAGATACATTGAAAAATTCTGGCAATTTTATAAGAGATTGTTAATAATCAAAACAGTAAAGCTTTTAAAAATCTTGAAACGTTTTAGGAACAGGTCGATATTGATGATTTTTTCTTTTAAATGTTTGTAATTATTAAGTACCTATTATACTTCCCTTTTAATTTTTGTATGGCATACCTAGTACTAAAGCATAACCCTTAACATTGGTAATTGCGCAACAAGGAAGGTAGGACATCATTGGAAAGGCTTTCCTTCTCTGAATTTGGTGAGACTATAATTTTTTAGATTTGATATTTTCGAAATATTTTAAAAGTAAGTTGAGGGCGCGCTGTTGTTTATGTCATTGGAAGGATGTCGGGCCGATTACTATGTAATAGAAGCAATGCGATCGTGCGTCAAAATTATGCAGTTGCAAGTATAAGTATAAAAAAGAGAAAACTTGTACCTGTAACGTCGAATGCGCTGGAAATGAAACAACTAAACCAAAAAAATTACATATCCGAATTCAGAGATGGGCGACCTTACCAACGATGCATCATTTAAGATTGTAAGGGTTGCACTGTCAGCGATGCGAGACAAAGACATTAGTGAGCAAGTTTTATTTTAGACACTGTTTCCTTCCATGATCAATTTGACGTGCCAAAGCGTTTTTTGAAAATTATTTTAATTTACAGAAATAGCTATGTATGGTTTCTAATGCACCACCGTATATTAATTAGCTTCGGAGAGATAACACCAAAGTCTCCCCATAAAAATTTTTATAATAATAAATGGGTAGATTTTGGTGTTATTTCTTCGAAGCTTCTTAAGCACCCCACTGAGAGTCATGGATCTTCACAATTTCAGTATATTATTTAAATAATAGCCATATAATTTATAGCAAGATCAATTTTTTTCACGATGTTTATCAACATTTTTTGCTTTTTTCGTTACTTTACAGTCCTTATCTCTTTAATTTTACGGAAACTCTCAAGAATCTATTTGTTGTACGTTCAAATATGATTATAATTTACTTGAGATTCTTTTAAGACAATACACACGTATTTCCTTATGTGTCCTTTAAATGGACGACATCGAAGGTTAGAGAACTAGGAAACTTAACTTGCAGCTATTAACAAAAATAATAATTGTTAAAATTTTATTTAGACTTTTATATTCCTATTGCAATATTATTTGTACGTGCTAAAAGTTTCGAAATGAGAAAAATCTTGATTGTAAATTGGTACAATAAAACTGGGTAAATAGGTTTAAGAAATGTCAGATAGACCGATACCAGCGTTTAGCAGCATCCGTCTACTTGTGAACATGAGTGCATGGACAATTTACATCACGGATGAGTGCCTTTTTACCTTTTTTTTTGTTTTTTAAAATAAATTTTCATTCATGGTACCTTTAGCAAGTGTTCTCATGTTTAATACGGAGATTACAATAAAATAAGTACTAAATTCCAGATTTTGAGTGATATGGATGCTATTAAAGTGACCTAAAATCTCTACTGCTTTGATATGGTCCATTCCATTTAAAAAGGTACATAGGATTGTACGTATGAATTCTTGCCTCATAAATATCTACTATTAAAAAAATTATTGCTCTAAAAATTGTATGGCTATTGTTTAACCAACATAAATATTTAAGTGCCACATTAAAATGCCAAAATAAAGGAGAATATCATCAAAAATGGACTTGTGCCTGAGGCTAAAAATTTGATTTGTTACAAAAAGTTGATAATGAATATGAGATTTATTTATTTATTTTTATGGCAAAAGCCTGTTACAGCGAATAGAATCATTCGACACTTGTTGTTTATTACCGTAAACCCTCTGGCAAACCAAAACGCTTGGTGTACATTTTCCGAATCATACAAATAATCAAACTATTTCAATTCTCCCATCTATGGATTGAATGACAGGGCTCATTTTCTTGAGATACCTCTTCACCACCTCGTAGTCCATGTCTCCGACTCGACGATTCACAAGATTGTCCTTTATGACCTTGTATCCGTCTCCGCCATTGGCCAAAAACGAGGGAACGATTATCCTGTAGGTTTGTTCCAGTTGTAAGGGCTCATACTTTGGCACGGGGCATTTACGGCAAAGCACTTTAACCGATTCCACTTTTGATCCGAATGAGCGGCTCATATTATATCGCACGTGAATTCCTAAACACGAATCAAGATTAAAGAAAAACTGCTTGGGTTTCTACCAGAAGTTTGTATAATATCCAAACTGCTCATAATTCTTTGGTTGTTAAACGGTTTCGCCGATTGTTCCAAAATCTCCTTGATATGCTTCCCTTTCACTTCCCCAACGTCTACAGTACTTTCAAATGGAGTCACCTGCATTAAGTCGCCGAATGTGATTTCTGAAAGGGAGCACTACGTCATCAGTGTTTGGTAAGGCTAACGCATACCTCCGACCGGAATTGATGTACGTATACCACCAGCGTTCATGAATGCGATGTTTGCATAAGCCCATACTCCTTCCTCATTGGTCTCTAAGTTCTAAAAGTAAGACTCAGGTTAATGGAGACAACAGGAAGTGCGCCTTACAGCGTTGACCATAGCATCGGCAATAAAGCTGCCAATATTGCACTCCTGACGCCTGCACTTTCTGTTATCGAGGACTACATTGGAATACCCGACAACTTCATTCGCCAGTTCATCCATTCCCCTCTTCCACAATGCGATTTCTTCATTTATTTCGGTATCTAACAACTGAGTTATTAACCTTCTTAGGTTTTGCAGTGACAGCTACCTTGGGGAATACTGGAGTCCGTGTAGATCGGTTGACCTGACCAGGAAACGACGTTACCCTCGCCATCGTAATCTATTGTGATATCCCCCAGGAATTCTGTGTAGGCCGCGGCTTGAACGACGAGCACATCGTGTCCATCTTTTGCTTTGACAACGGTGGGATATGGACCTGCGGGTTGTTTCCCGTTTGGAGTATTATTACCTGAAAGGTCGAGTCAATCTCACAACCAGCGTTGGCAGTTTGGCTACCTGTGTACAGAAAACTGTGAGAATGAGCCCCGACTATGAGACTGATTCCGGGTGCAGCTTTTCTGGCGATTTCTTTTTCGATTATGTATCCGCAATGTGATAAAACAATTACAGTGGTAACGTTCTCTTCTTTAACCAACCGATCGGCTTCGTTGTTAACGCTCGTGGATTCCTCGTAGAATTTCAGCTTCCTCGTGCTTGATATACTCTACAAGGATTTCTTATTGTGAATCGCGCGGAATCATGAAGGGATAGGAAAAAGGTATTTACATCAGTCGTTGATAACAGAACTCCTATAACTCCAATTCTTCTCCCATCACGAACGATCACCATGCTCTTACGATAAATGCCTTGAAAATCGGGTTCCCCGCTGTCATCAATATTCACTGCGAGAACGGGCGCATTTAGGGCTTTGATAAAAGGAACCACTCCATCGATTCCGTTATCAAATTCGTGATTACCAAGCGTCTAAGACAAACACATTACAAGCTACCTTTGAATTTACGAGTTTACATGCGCATCGAAGGGTATCATGTTCATGAAGTGTTGCGTTACGTTCCATTTGTACAGATTGTACCACAAGGTTCCCTGGAAGTTATCGCCCGCGTTTAGTACGATTGAGTCGGGATACTTTTTCAGCTGTTGGTTTACGGCGCTGTAGATGCGTGAAAATCCACCGATGCAGTCTGATTTGCATGTACCCGATTTTCTACTGGTTTCCTCAAACCTACCAATGATCTGATTAGCTTTGTAGAGTATTGAATTTGCACACAATACATTAATTATCTTTTTATCTTATCTGTGTCTTACAGAAAAAATACGCATTTCATCATTCACCTGCTTTTGGAGAATCCAAAGCTCAAAACAGATTCATTATGACCAACTGGACTTCAGCATCCGATCATGTTAAATGAAGAACCACTCACCTGGCATGGAAATCATTTAAATGGATAACGTGCACTTGGAATGCGGTTGCGTTTCTGATTGAAAATGCAGAAACTGCTTCAAAAATTAGAAGAAGCGGAAATACCACCTTAAGCATAGTAACCGAGAACGTGCAAATACCACGAACTGCAAAATTAAAGTAAAAAAACGAGTGTTTAGCATTGTTTATCAGTGAGTAAGATAAGATTACTGTAATGTACCTGCTTGAATGATCCAATTAAAAGTTTGCAACCTCCAAATCACTCACGCAGATTTTAGTACAATCGGGTGCCCGAGAATTTGTAAGTTGATGAAATTGCTCATTTTAAAGCAACAAAGTGAAACACTCAAACCGTTTGACAGGTGTGCCGAAAAGATGAATAACGCTTTTGCAAAATGCCAAAGTCGGATGAAAATTGAGATGGCTTGTGGGTGTCAATTCGCACTTGTATAGTATACAGGGTGTTACATGACCGCGTGTAAAAAAAATGGAGTGATAGAGGAGATAAACCGAGGGTCCAACGTGTTTCGTTTGGGAGCCACCCCCAAAGAAGTGGTGAAATTTGGATTTCTTCTTTAACTTTTTTCTCAGCAACCATAAGAGTTACAAAGATGGATAGCACGTCTTGGAATAGGTTTTCGAGTATGGCATATCCGATTTTGAAATTTTTTTTCAAAATTTCTACCACGAAAAGGCGCAACCCTACTTGGGGGGCCGAAAAAATTCTGATTTCGACGAAATTTGGTACATGGGTTTTTTTAACATGAAAATGAACAATCGGGAATTAGTTTTTGAAAATTCGAAAAAAGGTCCACTGCAAATTCTTCTCCGGACAACGAAAATGGAGAGAATTCCAGGAAATTTGTTGTGTACATACTTGATGAGTTAAGGAACAAAATTGTAGAACATTTTTTAAAATAACTTTTCAACAAAAGTTACACTCATTTGAATGAAGATTGGGCCTTCGAGTTACAAATTGTCCCCCGCCTACTAGTGAGAGATCTAATTTCACACGTAGTTAATTGAAAATGTCGCAAATAAACAAATAACGATTTAAGTCGATATTGTTTTATTTTGATCTAGGACTTCTAAGACATATGTTATTGATGTAATTATAATAAGCTTTTTTGAAAAATGTTCTTGTATTAATGTACTCACATCATCGAAAAGAGAACAAAAATAAATGTCTATCAATTGAGCCCAACGAAAAGGTGCACAGCCATTTAAAAAAATGCAATTGTTTTTCTTTACTAATTTGTTTTCTGAAATAAAAACAACTGAATGCTGCTATATTATGGGAAATAAAATGTTACAACTTTCATATGGAAAAATGTTGTATACATTCGATATGTAGGGGTGTTAATGAATGAGCAATTTAAACTTGCCGCGTTTTTGTTACTTTCGTTTCAAGGCTTTCAAATACAATTTTAGTTACCTGCGCATAACTAATGCGTGCACAGAATGATAAATAATTTTTTGATTTCAATTATTCGCATAGAGTTAAGTAAAAGCAAGCAGAACAGTTAAAACGTTTAGTTCTTTTAGGTGATTGGGGTGAGTTTTCCTTGTGTCCTTTCCTTCGCCACCCCATTCACAATTTCAAACAAGTTTACGCCGATTCGCCGAAAAACTAAAGGTAAGATTTACTTAAGATACAGTCCGCTCATTTACAACCGGGATATACCTATTTACTATATACTATATTCCAAGAGATATTCCATATATAATGGGCACCCTGTAGATTTCATCTGGTAGTCTTATCGAACCAGGTTTATTGTCGTGGGCTCTTGGACTATTAATTAAAATTCCACTAACACACACAAGAGAAACAATGACTTAAAAAGTCGCTGGCTTCCAACTTATTGGGGGTGGTAAGGGTTTTGGAGTTAACCACAATTGAAATTTAAATACACAAAGGAATAGATTAAATTGTATTATTTGCTATACTCGTATCCAAATTACGTTTGTATTGTCTGGAACACACATCTCCTGCCTGAGATCTGTGAACTCCTTGCAAATCCTAAGACGCATTACCTATTATACACACTTCGGAAGGCAGGTTATTCCACACAGAGCTGGGCAGAATACTTTCAAAAAGTCTTTGAATACTAAATAGTAAATACTTTACACAAATCAAAGGTATTTGAATACTAAATACTTTTACGTCCAGTACAAGCGAATACTAGATACAGATACATTGAAAAGTATTCAAATACTTTAGAATGTATTCGAATACTTTCTAAAGTATTCTAATACTATCAAAGGTATTCGAATACTACAAAAAGTTTTCGAATACTTTGAAAAGTATTTCATTACCTTACTTTGAAAAGTATTCGAATACAGTAAAAAGTATTCAAATACTTGTCACTCAAATACATTAAAAATTTAAAATAGTATACTAGATAAAAGGCTTAATACTACTTAAAAAATCAAGTTATACTTTGTATGGCGTTAGCTTTTTTTATATTTCTATTGTTATATACAAATTTAAGGGGAGCAAAATCGTATTATTATTATTATTATTATATTATTATATAGGAGGTACCTACCAGGACCTTTCTTATACCAGTTATATCCTTAAGAATACGTGTACCAGTTTTCAAAGCGATCGTACGCCTTTCTGAAATTAATCCTAGAGATTTTGGAACAGATCCATTTTTGACCATCCGTTTGTCCGTGTGCATGATAACTTGTTTAGAAACGTGCGATCGCTTTGAAAATTTGTTTTTTGTCCATAACCTTTGATTGAGAAGTCTGATCGAAAAAGTGCGAATTGTTTTGGATTCTAGGCACCAAAATTAATTATAAAAAGTGTTTTCCCGAGAAAATTTGGTGCAGTCCATTTTTGTAAAAAAGGAAGGTTGTACACTGCCTTTTTCTGAGGCCCTCAAAAAAGATTGTCTCAGATCCACCCGGAAAAAATCTTCTTATAGAATGTGGCCTGTAGAATCCATAATTTCAAACAGTTCCAAGATTGGGCTACTAGTTCAAAAGTTACAGCCCTTTGAATTTTCTTTTCGAAATTGGTTTCTAGTCTATAACTTTTGATTGAGAAGTCTGATCGAAAAAGTACGAATTGTTTTGGATTCTAGGCACCAAAATTAATAAGAAAAAGTGTTTTCCCGAGAAATTTTGGTGTAGTCGATTTTTGGTAAAAAAAAGGAAGGTTCAAATACTATGCGAAGTATTCGAATACTAAATACTTGTGAAAGTATTTTGAGTTACAAATACAAATACTGCTTCCATAAAAGTATTTAATTACAAAGTATTTGATTACTTTAAAGGATTTGAATACTAAAAAGTATTTACAAAATCGAATACTGCCCAGCTCTGATTCCACAGCACTCAGCAGGTTGTAACAACCAACTAATTCAGCGGCAAGGTTAATCTTATCAGTGAGTAGGTCTGTGTACAGAGAGCCATGGGGTATGTATTCAACCTTTAATTTTAAACACTCGTCTAAAAATGTGCTGTGGCTAGCACATCGACCACCCGCATACCTGCTCATGCGCGATTCTGCCCTTTTATGCAGAACTGAATGACTAGCAGATTAGTGCCATTATGACACCTCGGAGCAAAATGACCTAACACAAACACCCTATGTATAACTATGATTACCGCCCTGTATATTTAAGATGACAAACTATTACAGTAAAAAATTCAAATCTCCCACACAAACTCAAACTGACCGCTACAAAATGAACATCCGCAAATTCAAAAATTCAAATCAACCGCGCAAATTCAAACTTACTGCGACAAAATGGCTGACAGCCGGAAACTCAAAAATTCAAATCTACCGCACAAATTCATTTTCAAATTTACCGCGTTGGCGCGTAACGACCTGTGACGTCACAAAAAAAAATGGAGGGGTGAGCTTACCTTTCCCTACTGTCTATCTTGTTCTGTCCTTTTCAAGGTATGACTTCTACTTCTGCAAGAATATACCTACCTAATCAACAGACTACAATGGTTTTACATGAATTCTACTATCCTACTTCCACTTCCACAAATAATGTTGGTTCCCTTTAACTGAAGAAGCACATCCTTTTTACATATCTGACCAATATTGTTTCTTTCCTCCTTCGTAGCTGTTTATGGATACCAAAACTTTTTACTTTTTTTTTATGTCCATTCTGGAAACATTTTTTTTGACACTCTAAGATCAAAAACATTGTGGAGGATCAGCCTTGCTCCGATTTCGTGAAATGAAGCGTCCCTTCCTGTCTCTTAAGGGGTTTAGGAATCAGTTCAATATCTTTCTTTACCTTATTTTCTTGTATCCATCAATTGTACGTCTGATTTTGTAGGTGCAGGTCTCAATCCGTTTTTGACCGACCTTGAGATCCAGTACAAAATGGAAGCTTTGGATTTTTGGATATCAGAACATCCATTCCAAAAGAATTGAGGTTTATAACTTATGACCGATATAATCACCAAATGAAACATTGTGAAATATCGATTTTTCTTTTATTGGAATGTGTTTAAATTATAGAATGGAATGATGTACCTATTCTGTCGATATGATCTATATCATGTTTGCTTGATTCAAGTGTAGGATTAAATGAGTTGACATTTTCTACGAAAACTGGTATCGATAAAAACTGTTTAAGAAAAACAAGTAAACAGAGCATGAATACTTAAATAACTTCACAGCTTTTTATTAATTAATTAATTATCTTATCGAAATATAACTCTCCCCTCTCATCTAAATAAAATTGGATGGCACTTTACATTAGACACTTGTAACTGCAGTGCAATTGACGTGAAAGTTAGACAGTATGAAGGTCGCAGTACTTGTATGTGTGATTCTTACATTATTTCAGGTAAACGGTCGATTTTCTGGAAGTGTAGCTTTAATTTTTATAAACAGGTTTCGTGTAGGCGACTCAATTATGTAGCGGAAGATTTCATTTGCATGAAAAAGTTGGGGATTGAAGAAAGTTACCTTAACGACCGAGTTGGCGACAATTTCTTGCTAACAACTGGCGATGACCAGTTTAATGATTTCGTGGTGTGTTGGGTAAAGGAAATGGGACTGGTCGATGAAAATATGCAAATAATACCTTCCGAACTGAAATCCTACATATTAAAACATCAATTTAATCTCTTCAAGAAGAACGACTATCCCAACAAAGACGAAGTGGCAGAAAGGGTCTCCAAAAGTTGTCTAAACACACAGCCAGGAAAAAATGATGGGGACACAATGGTTAATATATTCAATTGCGTAATGACGCAAATGGGTGCTTTGTAAGTTAATTTGTAAATAAACAAAGTTACAGTGATTATTTTGCCTTACACCAGGAGATCATATCGAATAACCTTTTCACGTACAATTTCCACAGCTGTTTGCTCTCAAAACATAAGTTGCTTTGTATTACTGTGTAACCCGCGTATTTCCCAAGAAAGATTCGTTTCGCAAGTGATTATCAAGTCTGCTGTGACCCGTCCTAATCTTTCTTCATATAAAACATCACGTAAACAATTTTTGGCCAAGGTTATCCATTTGAGCTGTAGTGTTCATCATGGCCCAATTTCTAAAGTTTTTCTGCTTTCTTTACGCATTTTCACAGGTGGGTGATAATTAACACGATACAATGGCGCTTACCTACATTTCAGGTACTACCAATTGATATTGATGAATCCCACTACACGATAGAGGACTATATTTGTATGAACCGTACCGGAATCGAGAAGTCATACGTGGATAGTCACCTTAATGCAGACTTCGTACTCACCAGAGGAGATGAGAAACTAACCAAGTTCATGGCGTGCTGGGGTGAAGAAATGAAGCTCGTCGATGACGAATTGAAAATTTCTCACTCGGGGTGGGAAAGAGTAGCTATCCATAATATGTTTAAGTTCATCGGCAAACCTGATTATCCCAATAAGGAGGAGTTGGCAAAAAAATTCGTTAACGATTGCAAATATATCGAATCCGGAAGCGATCATGGAGATAGTACAATATTGATGCTTAATTGTATGCTGGTGCCATTCCTGAAGCTGATGAGGCAATAGACTGGGAATTGATCTGTTTAAAATCTAAGCAAAAGGAACTTTAGCGTAGGTTTTTACTTGTAGTATAATAGTAGAAGCTCCCTGGAATTATTAAGATTAAAGGTGTAATTGAGTAATGAGAGTAATTGGGTATAAGACAATCCAACTCAAGCACTTACACTCGCATTTTTAAGGTAAAAGTTTTTGGTCTCTTGATTTTGAACCCTCACTACGGACTAAGTTCGAGAGTAAGATGAACATTCCCTACACCAATATTACTAAAAAAATCACGTCGAATTTTAACGGAAGATGCATTTAAACCTAGACTGTGAGTATACGGAACGTAACAGGAAAGAGACTCATAGTGCTGTCTTAAGGTGGGGGTGGGGTGCTTACGCCGCTACAATTGTCAGTCCTTCCACCACGGCGGGACGCGGGTGTGCAGATGTGACAGAGTTTCATTTTACCATTTATTATTAGTCAAAATCAGGCAAAAACTTAAATCAACTACAAAAAAGCTAAAGTTTTCTTGTGTTTCTTCCCCTTTTCTCTAAAACCATCCTCTTTACCCCTCTTCCAGTAAGTACTTCACTCATGCTTTCCCTTTCTCTTTCCACCTCTTTGCATTCTCACAACACGTGCTTTATATCTTCCTCTGTGTCCCCAAATTCTATATTTTCATTTTCCTTCTGTTCTCCTAACTCATTTTCTCTATCCCATTGTTGTTCCCCTATCTAATATGTCGTTTAGTGTCTATCAATTTGTGGTGCCTTCCTTGTAATCCTGCTAGTTCATTCCGTTCCTTTCATCCCTCGGTTCCATACATCAGCACACCTCTCACCATTGCATGCAAAAGGTAATTTGTTATTCTGGATTCGTTTTTGAATCACTTCTTTCCTGTCCTGTTCTCACCACAGGGAAAACTAGGCAGTATTTAGGCACACCAAAAGCCCATTGTGCCTACCCGCTTTGTCTCGCAACTAGGTCCAGAGCCCGTCCCTTCGCCTGAAGACGAGGCTGCGAGGAGCCGTCTCCGTGGACATGTTGGAACGAGTGTAATGTTCTAAAGACCAGTAGGTGCCCCATTCCTTATTTATGCATCTACCAGCTTCTCCACCGTTTTTTGAAGAAACGATGATAGGGTGATGGGCCTGTAATCCTCCGCCATGTCATATTTGACACAGGTACACAACTCTTACCTGACTCCCTCTTTTGAGAATATACCTTAAAGTCAGGGAGCCTCTAAAAAAGGGCAACAAATGCAAAAGAGCCGGGAATATCCCATCCAGTCATGCACTCGTAAATAGGATGAACGTGTCGCAATTTCAGAGATCCCTCGGTAACCACTCGGGCAGCTGACTTCCAGTCGATGGGCCTTACACCGACCCGGGTAGCTCACTTGGTGGGTTCCACTTCGAAAAGTCTGCAGTTTACAGCTGTACTCGTATGACGCTATTATGTTGTCGCTTACTAATAGGGTCACCTCTTTCACTTGCCTTGGTTTCGGACAGAGCAAAGGTGGTCTATCCATGATGAATCTCGGTGATGCTCCCTGATTTAAAACATTCAAGTCAGTTGTTTACAACTACTCCAGAGGGTGGTTTCCCCTTGAGTTCGAGACGGTGCTGCCCCACACAGCATGGAGTGCGTTTGCATAACAATCAAACACAAAAGGGAGTCGACTATTTCGACAGTTCTCTATCAACACTTGCACCTCTCTGGTAATACCCCTTTTCCGAGGTCGTACGGGAGATAGGCTGAGCAGACCGCCAAGTGCCTGCTCCGTCCTCTTCCATCTCTCAGCTGAAGTCTGAGCAACGAGAACTCTTACACAGAAATCAGCCATTAGATAAGACTCGATTCGTCTATCTACATAAATGCAAATCCTAGGTGCCATTCTTGTAACAAAGATAATCCTCTACCTGATCCAGACCTCTTACTCCTCCCCTGTAAACCCAAGGTTCTTGTATGATGCTTTACGATAGGTTGGCGGCCTATTAACCAGGTTGCCCTTTACTGTGCTGCCAAATTGCTCTGTAAGAAGGTTACCTTGTTCTTTACTGATGTACTAGGTTCCTCCTCCCCTAGTGATACCGACGGTTCCGACGCAAGGGTCGGAGTCAAGAACCACCGCACGAGCCAACAGCCCGTTGACATTTTTCTCGGCCTCTGAGGGAACCGGTAGTAATCCCGACGCCCTTCGAAGTCGATAACGAAAGATTGAGCCCCCTCTGTCGCAATGGGACTTTGGTGGAACCCTATCCCCTTACCTGGCGCAGACGGAGCCCTCGCTTTTGTCACAAAGGTGACGTGCGAGACCCCCGCTGGAGTGCCCGATAGAATGGTCAAATACGAGGAGACTCCTCCCTACAGAAAAACGCCGTCCATATGCTCGTCCTGAAACTAGGATTTTTCTTCTGGATGCGTTTCAAGATGGTGGCCGTGTCATCCGGGTGTTCGGGTACCACATCCATCCCCTTGGTTACTGGACGTGTATCTGAACCTTTCAAAGACGCGCCATCCCAGGGCCTAATGAGTGGGAGGGCCTTCTCCAACCAGTCGCAGGTACACTGGTCTTGTCACTTGCTCTTGTGAATAGAAGCTCTTTCGAGGAGTCTCCCGTACTCCATTTTGTTTGAATTATCGTCCATACAACTCCCACGAGTAGTGCGGAAATCCGGTCTCACCTAGGCAAAGCCGTTTGTCCAGAGCTTGGCTTCCAGCACCTACGCAATAATCGTCACTACCCACACCGAAGCAAGTAGTCACTTTACGATCATTCGTGTCTGTGTGTGCGTCCCCCTATCGGCCACCCGGAGACGCGCCCGAAGGCCAGTGAATTTGGTCAAAAAAGCTATAGCCAAAATTGTCGATGGTTCAAAACCAAATTCGGGAAATAAGTTCCAATAGACTTATTGCAGATTGTATGGGAATTCCATACAATCACTGATACTGAAGCTAAGAGAATATCCAAGCATCTTCCAATCTCAGCAGTTAGTGAAATACTGCTAATGACCTCGGCAGTATCTCTACAGAAGTCTGAAATTTATGCAATCTTAATAGATCTTGGAGACATGTTTAAATATACAGACTAGGCCTGGGTTATTTTATTGGCCGTGCCGAATGTCGATGATGACTATGCGCGACAATAAACCAACGAATTTGGTTTCAATCACAATCATCCATGGAATTATTGCCATAAGAAATACATTGTAAACTTCGAGGCAAAAATGCAAGTTTGATTCCCAAATGACATACTAAGTGTTTAGTATCACTATCATTGGTTTTGTAATTTTTTCTCTATCAAGTGACGTAAACTCCACTTAAAAATAAGGAAATTGATGTCAATATCTCGAAAACCGCCATTTTGAAAAAAATGTTTCTACTTCCATTCGAATCTTGCAACTTTTATTTGAAACTTTTTCGATAGTTCTCTTTTTCAAAATATCGCACCGGAATTAATACCCATCAGCATCAAAAACTATACAACTTTGCCAATTTAACCGAATCTGTAAGTATAGTTAAGTGGCCAAATCGAAAAACGACTCTGTTTCTTAGTTCTAACGGCATTTTATGAGCCATTTTGGCTACATGATTTTTTAGATGTAAAAAAATGTGCTGAATCCGATTCTGGATGTTGCCAGGCCGAATTTTGGACTAGTTCACAAATACAGCACGATGGCGCCACTATCTATTGTATTGTGTGCTATTTAGTATTAAATTGTTTTCCATAATTTATTACTTATATATAGGTAAGAGTTGGTTAATTAACTCCATAGCTAGTTCGGAAAATGTAGGAAAATATATCCTGTGGTGATAGGGTGTCCCAAAAAAGCTGTGAATGAATTAAATTAGTGTTTTACATTTTCCTCAGCAAATTTTGTTTGTTATTAAATTTTGTGCTTTTTAATAACCGTTGGTAAGTATTTAGGTTCTTTCCAACTATATATATATATAAATAAAAATTGCGTATTTTTCCAATGAATTCAAATCTGCATTTAAAAAAACAAAACCACATCGCATTTTTCAGATGATAACAAAAATGTGACTTTGACATGGAACACCCTGTGTATTATTACATAATATGACAGGTTATTAAATTCTTTATAAAACACTGTAGCAAAAATATTTTAAATAACCAACATTTTCAAATTATTGACGATCTCCTAGGACGTAGAGAGTTTATAATTTTGCAGTGCCTGTCCATCTATCCCGAGATCTGTTCATTAGCACGATACCTCGAAAACGAATAGACCGCCGCCGATTATGATGAAAGTTCGCGAATTGGCAATGTACGTAAAAAAATAAAGAAGGCCCTTTTGACATCTCCGTGAGTTGTAAACCGAATTGCATGAAATTCAATATGGGCATAGTCGAGGGCATAGTTTTAGCCATATAATACGCAATGCCAACAGTTGGGCCTAATCAATTCTACATTCACAGTGCCCTTTTTGAATTGCAAACTTTTTTATTTATGAAAGTACTTAAATAAAAAATTTGATACATAGGCACTTGGAATAAAAGCAAATCTAGCACCGGGTTCAAAATTTGGTTTTTCACAATGCTATAGCCACTACCTATTAAGAGTAGTTTTAAATGGCATTAAATATAAATTAATTACATTAACTTAGCGTTAACCACATTACATTACATTAACTGAATTAACTTGAAATTAACTGCATTTACAGAATATATTAATTACATTAAAAGTTAATTTTAATTCATTTAACTTGATCAAGAGTAAAACAATAAAACAGGTTAGCGCAATAATCGGTGTAAAATATCTAATCTTTAAACAGCCGGTATTCAGTTGCTATAAACTTTTTTTTTTTAAATAGTCCGAACATTTTGTAGATAAAGGTCTAAATTTATAAAATATAAAATTTATATATTATTAATATAAAATTTAATTTTCAAAAACAACTTGAGTTTTTTAGGCGGACGTTCTTATGAAAACTTACATTGGGTGCAGTGGGTACAGAAGGGCGTAGAGTTGCATCTTCTCATTATGCTGTTGCCGGGGACATTTTGTACCATACATATTGTCTCGCAAATGCGATAAGGGACACTGAAAAATCGAATGGTCAGACTAGTCCTCCTAAAAACTTGGCTTTAAATAAATTGTGCTAGTTTCTAAAAGTGCACAAATATCTACAAGGGCCTTTACGACTGCTTCAATCGTAAAAAAAATGAGCAGAATGATGAAGAAATTTAAGTTCCGTTAAAATTTTTGAACGAAATATAGGTAATACATTTGCCGTCAGAATTATCTCTATCTTGTTACCGTGTTGTCTGTATAATGTACCCAATATATAAGTTTTGCAATTTTCTGTGCTTCCTGTATGTTTTTTTAACACCTCAGTCCGAAAAACTATGTAAAATGCGCCTGGCATAAAAATTTATGTATGTGGCCGCCATATTAGCCGCCATTTTGAAATTAGCCAAAAATTAGCTTGGCAACATTCGAATTCGGGTTCAGCAGACATTTTTACCCTTATAAACGCACGTTTCCAAAATGGCTCATTAAATGGCGTTAGACTTGCGATTTATTAACTATGGCCCCCCAACTAGTATAGTAATAACAAAGATAGCCATGTTATCCAACTCAATTTAATACACCCTGTATAGTAGGCGTGTTTATATGAAAAATACAAGGAATTGTAGCTGTAGTTCATGTAACATCTAGGAGATGTCGCTATATATTTCACTTCCTGGCGATAAAGAACATACTAATACTACTAACGTGAACGTTGTACAATATGAAGGTAGCAGTACTTTTATAGGCGATCCTTACATTATTTCAGGTAAACGGTAGATTTTCTGGAAGTGTATCTTTAATTTTTATAACTAATCAGGTTTCGTGTAAGCGACTCAATTACGTAGCTGAAGATTTCATTTGCATGAATAAGTTGGGAATAGAGGAGAGCTACATTAACAACCGAGTTGACGACAATTTCTTGGTTACGCCTGGAGATAAGCAGTTTAATGATTTCCTGGTATGTTGGGTAAAGGAAATCGGACTGGTCGACGAAAATATGCACATGGTACCTTCCAAACTGAAATCCTACATATTGAAACATCAATTCAATCTCTTCAAGAAGAACGACTATCCCCGCAAAGACGAAGTGGCAGAAAGGGTGTCCAAAAGTTGTCTAAACGCCGAGCCAGGACAAAATGATGGAGACACAATGGTTAACATATTCAATTGCGTGGTGACGCAAATGGGTGCTCTGTAACCAAGTTATCAAATAAACTTTCATACACAATTTCCGCAGTTTTTTGTATTATCATGTAACCCGCGTATTTATTAGGAAAGTTTCGTTTCACAAGAGTATATCAAATCCGCTGTGACCCGTCTTAACCCATCACGTAAAAAACATAAGAAGGCTTTGTGTTTACCCAAATCCCAAGAGTCCCAGAACAAAGACCTACAGCTCAAGTTGCTAAGAATAGAATAATAATGTTTTTTATCAGGAATAAACGCATCTTCAAATATGAATAGCAATTGGCAGTCTGCCATCTCTGAATATGCAACTGTAGTTTCTGTGGTTTCTAACATCAAATCGTTTAGATTAGTGTCTGTCTGTTAATTTCTCCGATTAATTTCATCTCTGTGTAAGGTTATCCATTTGAACTGTTGTGTGATTTGGGTTGAAACCAACAGTAATCGTTTGTCAAAACGTGATCCACAATCATGGCCCAACTTCTAATGTTCTTGTGCTTTCTCTGCGCATTTTCACAGGTGAGGATTGACACGATAGATACAATGGCGTTGACCTATACGTTTCAGGTGCTGCCAATTGATATTGATGAAACCCACTACACGATCGAGGATTATATTTGTTTCAACCGAACCGGAATTGATAAGTCGTACATGGACAGTCACGTTACTGCAGACTTCGTACTAACCACGGGAGATGAGAAACTAAACAAGTTCATGGCGTGTTGGGTTGTAGAAATGAAGCTCGTCGATGACGAATTGCAATTTTCTCACTCGGCGTGGGAAAAATACGCCACCCATAACCTGTTTAAGTTCATCGGTAAATCAGACTATCCCAATAAGGAGGAGTTGGCAAAAAAATTCGTTAACGATTGCAAAACCATCGAATCCGGAAGTGATCTTGGGAACAGTGCAATATTGATGCTTAATTGTATGCTGGTGCCATTCTTGGAGCTGATGCGAACGGGATAAAGCTTTCGACGAAGTTGTGTGTGTCAAATTTACTACAGCAGGTGTGACATAGTTACATTGTGCTATTTATTATTAATCAATCTTTATTAACGCCAATTGGCCAACATTTTTTACCATAAATAAACGATAAAAAAATCTAAAATGTGTGTTTCTTCCCCTTTTCTAAAATCACCCGCATCCATTCCTTTCGTCTTCGCCCTTCTCCGCTCATGCTTTCCCTGGCTCTTTCCACCTCTTTTCATTGCTTCTTCTATTGTCCACTTCTCCTTCCCTCTCTCCTTGGTTCCGCATGTAAACGTCACTATATTTTCTTCTCCCCCTTAGGTACTTCGGTAACCATTCTCTCATCAGCTTCTTGTATGTAGGTAATGTTCCCTCCTGAGGTCTAGCTTTCGCTCGATGTTGCTGTACTTGTATCATTAATCTCCCTTTTCTTTTCTCTGTTCTCCCAATTTGCTGTTGTTTTCGTCATTGTTGACAAAAATCCTTCACTAATTCACTTTCTCCTTCGCTATCCTTATCTTCTCCATGTTTGTTTCCTCTAATATGTAATTTGGTGTCTTTTCGTTTAGACCTTTTTAGACCCAGTATCAAATTGTAATTCCATTCATCCCCATACATTACACCCCTCTGACCATTGCATCAAAAAGGTTATTCTGAACCCCGATAACTTTTGATTGAGAAATCTGATCGAAAAAGTACGAATTGTTTTGGATTCTACGCACCAAAATTAATAAGGAAAAGTGTTTTCCCGATAAATTTTGGTGCAGTCGATTTTTGGCAAAAAAGGAAGGTTATAACCTGCCTTTTTTTGAGCGCCGAAAAAAAAATTGTCTCAGATCGACCCGGAAAAAAAATTTCTAATATAATGTGGCCTGTAGAATACATAATTTCAAACAGTTCCAAGATTGGGCTACTGGTTCAAAAGTTACAGCCCTTTGAATATTTTTTGAAATTGGTTTTTAGTCTATAACTTTTGGTTGAGAAGTCTGAACGAAAAAGTACGAATTGTTTTGGATTCTACGCACCAAAATTAATAAGAAAAAGTCTCTTCCCGAGAAATTTTGGGGCAGTCGGTTTTTGTCAAAAAAAGGAAGGTTAAACCCTGCCTTTTTTTGGGGCCCGAAAAAAAATTGCCTCAGATCGACCCGGAAAAAACATTTTCTTACAGAATGTGGCCTGTAGAATCCATAATTTCAAACAGTTCCAAGATTGGGCTACTAGTTCAACAGTTACAGCCCTTTGAATATTTTTTCGAAATTGGTTTATAGCCTATAACTTTTGATTGAGAAGTCTGATCGAAAAAGTACGAATTGTTTTGGATTCTACGCACCAAAATTAATAAGAAAAAGTGTCTTCCCGAGAAATTTTGGTGCAGTCGATTTTTGGTAAAAAAAGGAAGGTTATACACTGCCTTTTTTTGAGCCCCGAAAAAAAATTGTCTCAGATCGACCCGGAAAAAACATTTTCTTATAGAATGTGGCCTGTAGAATCCATAATTTCAAACAGTTCCAAGATTGGGCTACTAGTTCAAAAGTTACAGCGCTTTGAATTTTTTTTCGAAATTGGTTTCTAGTCTATAACTTTTGATTGAGAAGTCTGATCGAAAAAGTACGAATTGATTTGGATTCTACGCACCCAATTTAATAAGAAAAAGTGTTTTCCCGAGAAATTTTGGTGTAGTCGATTTTTGGTAAAAAAGGAAGGTTATACACTGCCTTTTTTTGAGGCTCGAAAAAAAAATTGTCTCAGATCGTCCCGGAAAAAAAATTTTCTTATAGAATGTGGCCTGTAGAATCCATAATTTCAAACAGTTCCAAGATTGGGCTACTATTTCAAAAGTTACAGGCCTTTGAATTTTCTTTCGAAATTGGTTTCTAGTCTATAACTTTTGATTGAGAAGTCTGATCGAAAAAGTACGAATTGTTTTGGATTCTACGCACCAAAATTAATAAGGAAAAGTGTTTTCCCGAGAAATTTTGGTGCAGTCGATTTTTGGCAAAAAAGGAAGGTTATAACCTGCCTTTTTTTGAGCGCCGAAAAAAAAATTATCTCAGATCGACCCGGAAAAAAAATTTTCTTATAGAATGTGGCCTGTAGAATCCATAATTTCAAACACTTTCAAGATTGGGCTACTAGTTCAAAAGTTACAGCCCTTTGAATTTTATTTCGAAATTAGTTTCTAGTCCATAACTTTCAGGTTCTGAACTTATTTTTGAATCTCCTCTCTCCTATTCCTTAAACCTACGCTTCGTCACTTCCCCCTTTTTTTTGATATGTGCATTTCCCTACTGCTTCGTTGCGAATAGAATTCTAATACTTAAATTCTCTTACTTTCTCTACGCTTTCTATTTCTATTCTACCCCCCTTTCGCTTTGATTTTTAGACATTCAATTCCATTCTTTTCCTCCAATTTCCTACATCCGTTTTTTCCTCTGTTGCCATTATTACGGCCATCAGCGTATGCCAGGAACAATATCTTCCTTATTAATGTAGGATTCGTCCACTTGGATCCTATCTCAATAGTTTCTCAATATCTCTCATATTAAATAATGTTGGTTAAGTGGACATCCCTCTCTCAGGCCTTTTTATGTCCGGACTACTTAAGACTCCTGCCGTCTTATCCTTACACTTATTCTTGTCTCGCTATATAATTAATTGATTCTGCCCTTTAATTATTATCTATTTTTCCTTCTTAATTTTAATCTTAAAAAAATAAAATCATGATCACATTCCTTTACTGTACAATTTAAATATGCACTTACACTTGTCAAATATTACTTTCGATCCATTTCGGTTTCCTGTATCATCCTTGTCTCGTCTATTTCTCTTTTTAACTGTACTGTCTAAATAGAACAACAATGTGAATTAAATTAATAGGCAATCACAGGGACCCCATCGAGGAAAGGCTGAAACTGAAAACAGTGTTGCGCCATGAAGATCCATATCGTTCCTGTAACCAAAAATTGAAACTCTCATGTAAGGACCTAAAGTCAATTTTCCTTACTACCGGGTACTAATTGAGGTTTTAACCCTCGTGACGTTCTCCTATATCGTCGAAATTACGTCAATTTAGCCTTGCTCCGCGCAACTCCCCAGTTTATTAAAAACCAATATTTAATTTCCTTGTCTATAACGAATAGAGTCTGTACGAAAGAAGGAAAAAAGAAAGGAATGCGGCACATTTACGAATTTTATTTCCTCGCAATTCTTGTGCAGGATTTCCTCATGATTGTATGATTTTAGTTTACACGGAGTGTCACACAAAGTTAGTGTAACTTTAATTCCCAAGAGACGCAATGCAGCCCGCATCGCTGTCGTTCCAAACTAGATAAGCACACATAACTAATTGTTTTAGTACTTAAAGTTGACTTTCTTACTTTTATAGTTATGTGTTATCAAGCACGTAATGCTCATTTCGCCAGACACTTAATTTCCATTTAAATATTATACGTAGATTTTCCGTTTGTAAATACGAAAGATATTTGAATTGGGAGCTAAAACGGTTTTGCGGGAAAACAAGCAAGTTGGTTACGTTTAAAGTTTCCGGGTGGCTAATGAGTTACTTAAGCTAAAATTCGCCGTAAGGGTACACTGTCAAGGGTATTAATAATTCTTCGGTGTTTAAACAATTATGAAATAAGGAGCAATTTCGATGTTAAAGTCAACACTAACTCGGTATATTGAGGTCGATGTATAACATTCGAGGGCGTGTTTGCTCCGTTCAATTTTCGGAAAATGCAAAACTAATAAATGCAAGCCCTGTAGTTGCCAAAACAACCAACGTTCAGGTTAAGGTATGCCTTCTGGAGTGATATTTAATTCCTGCGAGGCAGCGGACTCAAATCAAAAACGGATTTCAATTAAACTTTAGGAAAAAGCAATTATTCATTTTACAATGAAATAACTCCCATCTTAAACTCTACGGTTCTTATTAGGATATGATTTATGTTTTCTTTTTTAATTATCTAAATGCGATGCGAAAAGCAAACGGTGATTAATTTTAATCTCGGCTTCGATAAAACTTCACCCCTTTACTTATGTCTGTGTAGTTAAACAAAATTCAGATTTTGAACAACCCAATAATTTTTAAATTAACTTCTATTTTCCATTCACACCGTTCTCCTCGAGATTATTCAAGTACCAGTACCAAATAAATTAGGTTAAAGGAATCTGTCACAGTGTCACATTCATATAAAGCAGATGTTGCCATTTGATTTTCTATGCCATCGCAATGAACTATGCTATCAATTTAAAACAATAACATAAATAATGGTATACTACTGCCGATGGAAACCCCATCCCTCATATTCACACACATTTTGGGGATTTAGTGCGAGCATATCACCAGATACATGTTTATAATGGGCATTTTCAAAAACAGACCCCATCGGTCTATTTGAGTTTACAAAAATACAATTTAGTTTGCTCGGCCTTTTCAGAGATTGATTCGCGAAGTACTGGATTTTTGCTTCTGTTACGCAACTCACAAATTTCTCATTTAAATTTTGAAGAAAAAGAAAATTGTTCAAGTAAAGCGAAAAAGGTTCTCTGCTTAAGTTTCCCCTAGTTCTTGTTGAAAACTCATATTCTTTAAAACATACGCATACGCTAAAGAGATGAACAGCTAATAATATCACTATAATAGCTCCTTTTCCAAGTTGAGACTACACATGGAAGGAATGCACAGAAAACAATATACAGTATGCGCCATAATAAACGGTACTGGTACTGCTGTGGGACCTACGTAGAACTACGACAAAAGATGATAACCTATTTTCCGCAACTACAGTAGTCACTCATTATAAAAATATGTTTGATATTCTGCAAGGTTGCTATGTTACGTTTAAATTTATGTAAATCACTTTGGCGGATACTGTATAAAATAAAAATAATGAGATGAAACTGATTATAATACGTATTATCGCGTTCGTAAACGGCTAATTACTAACAGCAAATAGCCTTAACAGTGAAATTAGGAAAAACAAAGACCTAAATAATGAATGATGTTGGTGCAAGCCCGTAGCCTTCATGAAGGGGAATTCCCGGTGATAGAAATAAGGGGTCGCCTTGTTTTCTGGTGCAAGTTCGTGCCCTGAGTTTCTTCGGCGAAGTCAAATGACCTTGCAAATACCTACGTAAATTTCGATTCATGCAACAGATCCGTAAAATGTTGATGGATTGAAAATTAGTTGATTATTTCTTCTGTACCAATTTTTCAGAAGCAAGATTGGAAATTCTTACTCCAATTTACGAGTGTGCATACATGGTTTTGTGTTATAATAATAATAAATAAATAAATCTTTTCAAACTACAAACACTGTTGCGTGTAGAAATGAAGCTTCGCTATTTATTAGACTATATATGAAATGTTTGATATGTTTTTTGTATAAGATGGATGTGGAAAGAATATCAACACTAATGATTAACGTGTTTATTGATTAAAAAATACAAATAAAGGAAAATCACCCTAATCTTGATTTGCTGCGCACGGATATCATCTCGAAAAAAAGCGTTGCGACCCTGAACTAATGAAACATATTCACTTTTACATTCCGTGCCAATATTATGGTGGTAAACAAACATCTTATGTTCCAGCAGAGGTTTTATATCGTGTGCGGATAATTGGCACCCGGACAATTCGCACTCGGATAATTCGCATCGGAATAATTCGCACCCGGACCATTCGCACTCGAAAAATTCGCTCCCGAATATAATTCACACCCGTATAATTCTGTAAATCTTTGGTTTATTAAAATTAAATATTTTTAAGAGGCTACTAGACCATTGCCTTTACAGAATCTACTTCATGGAGAAATGTTTTAAATAATAGTTATTTGGTCTTTCATTTTCAACACATCGCGATTCTTAAGTATTTCCATTTCTTAAATATAATCACGCTGCTGTTTTTTTTTTGAAGTTGTATGGAGAGTCTGATATAGTTAAATCCTGTAATTTAAGAACACATAATTTTTATCTACTGCGCTTTCGTTTTGAGAAAATAAGAATAGGTAACTGAAACGTCTTTTGTGGAGTAATTAAATACCAAATAGTTATACCTAGTGATACTATATCTACAATATTATGTGCAATATTCGCTACTTTTGAGACGCTCTTAATATTAAAACAGAATCAACATATAATACCGTACACAAACAAAGTGGTAAGTCTAAAGTTAAAAATATTTACATTATATGATCAAGATGAAAATAGAAAAAGGAAGTAATTTTAACGCTCCCTTACATAAAGATTTCTTAATGAAGACACATAAAAAATTGTTCCTTATTTCTTTAGTTGAAAAGGGTGACTAAAGGAAATGAATTAAATTTATTTTAGACAAAACGAGTATGTATAAATGACAATAGAACAATGCATTTCATAGATGGCACTAAATTTGGATAAGTAATTAAGATAATATTATAATTAAAGGTAAATTTGAAAAGACCCCGATAACACAAATTGCACTTCATAAAGAAACAATAAGAGAAATATCCTAATGACATCCTTTCTATTATTTCTGGAAGATGAATAGGGTTTATTACAAGGTAAAGGTAATTAGGTCCGAAAAATCAGGTTTAAGTACGTATGACCACAACTAATTAGAACTTTAACGCCTGTATAGTATCTTCATTCTTGAACGTTTGACAGAGTGGTATTTTAAAATTTATCTGAGCACGGGTTTTGATTTTGTGTATACTTTTTTTTAACTTATTTCTTTTATTTCTGGTGGTAGTGTTGTGGTGGTGTTCAGAAAAGGTAAGTTTCCAGTTTTATTAGAACCAGTTTTACGTTTCTTTGACCACATATGGCTATATGTTGATTATTGGTGACTGATTACACTAACTGCTTATTTTTTTGCGTTATCTTTGCTACAACCATGGTAGTGAATGAACTTAAAAGTTTCTTTTTGATATTCTTACTCTTATTTATTTTACAGTTTGAAGAGATACGGGGAAAAATTCTGGCACTTTTTAAGAGATTGATAATAATCAAAACAGTAAGGGTTTTGAAAACCTTGAAACGTTTTAGGAACACGTCGATATTTTCTGTTAAATGTTTGTAATTATTAAGTACCTATATACCTCCTTTTTAATTTTTGTATGGCATAGGTACCTACTAAAGCAAAACCCTTAGCATTGGTAATTGCGCAACAAGGAAGATAGGACATCATTGGAAAGGCTTTCTTTCTCTGAATTTGGTGAGACTATAATTTTTTAGATTTGATATTTTCGAAATATTTTAAAAGTAAGTTGAGGGCGCGCTGTTGTTTATGTCATTGGAAGGATGTCGGGCCGATCAGTATGTAATAGAAGCTAATGCGATCGTGCGTCAAAATTATGAAGTTGCAAGTGATATAAAAAAGAGAAAACTTGTACCTGCAACGTCGAATGCGCTGGAAATAAAACAACTAAACCAAAAAAATTACATATCCGAATTCAGAGATGGGCGACCTTACCAACGATGCATCATTTAAGATTTTAAGGGTTGCACTGTCAGCGATGCGAGACAAAGACATTAGTGAGCAAGTTTTATTTTAGACACTGTTTCCTTCCATGATCAAATTGACGTGCCAAAGCGTTTTTTGAAAATTATTTTAATTTACAGAAATAGCTATGTATGGTTTCTAATGCACCACCGTATATTATTTAGCTTCGGAGAAATAACATCAAAATCTCCCCATAAAAATTTTTATAATAATAAATGGATAGATTTTGGTGTTATTTCTCCGAAGCTTCTTAAGCACCCCACTGAGAGTCATGGATCTTCACAATTTCAGTATATTATTTAAATACTAGCCATATAATTTATAGCAAGATCAATTTTTTTCACGATATTTATCAACATTTTTTGCTTTTTTCGTTACTTTACGGTTCTTATCTCTTTAATTTTACGGAAACTCTCAAGAATCTATTTGTTTTACGTTCAAATATGATCATAATTTACTTGAGATTCTTTTAACACAATACATACGTATTTCGTTATGTGTCCTTTAAATGGACGACATCGAAGGTTAGAGAACTAGGAATTAACTTGCAGCTATTAACAAATAATAATTGTTAAAATTTTATTTAGACTTTTATATTCCTATTGCAATATTATTTGTACGTGCTAAAAGGTTTCCAAATGAAAAACACCTTGATTGTAAATTGGTACAATAAAACTGGGTAAATAGGTTTAAGAAATGTCAGGTGACAGTTTTGCTGATAGACCGATACCAGCGTTTAGCAGCATCCCTCTACTTGTGAACATGAGTGCATGGACAATTTACGTCACGGATGAGTGTCTTTTTACCTTTTTTTTGTTTTTTTTTAAAAATAAATGTTCATTCATGGTACCTTTACCAAGTGTTCTCATGTTTAATACGGAGATTACAATAAAATAAGTACTAAATTCCAGATTTTGAGTGATATGGATGCTATTAAAGTGACCTAATATCTCTACTGCTTTGATATGGTCCATTCCATTTAAAAAGGCACATAGGATTGTACGTATGAATTCTTGCCTCATAAATACTATTAAAAAAATTATTCCTCTACAAATTGTATGGCTATTGTTTAACCAACATAAATATTTAAATGCCACATTAAAATGCCAAAATCAAGGAAAATATCATCAAAAATGGACTTGTCCCTGAGGCTAAAAGTTGAAATTTGATTTGTTACAAAAAGTTGATAATCGATATGAGATTTAGGCGGTGCAAACTATACGGGGCGCGTAACAATGGAGTTCGGTACAACGAAAAGGGGAAAGAGATTCTTTGCTAAGAACCTTAAACTCCAAAACTGCTCATCATGGCTGTGTCGAGCGAGAAGAGCAAAGAAGGATCCATCGGCTCTTAGTTTAACATGCAATGCCAGGATCTGGGTCAACGATGACAAGGTAAGATTAGCTAAACCGAGCACTGATTTTGGAAGTGCAGATGGTTTCCAGTTTCAAAGCTCTTAATTGGGTATTTTATTAGTTAGGATATCGTCTTTTGACCTTTTGACTTTTTTATACGTAAGTTTCATCGTTGCTTATACCGTCGTCTAATGTTAGTTTTTAGGTTCGGCCCTCCCTTGCAAAAAATTTAGTTTTTCAACCTCTTCAAATTTCAATATTACTCTGGAACCAACCACGGATATGGTCGTTGGGCTTTCCAGTTTTACTGCCCTTTTGGGTTTTTAATTGTTTTCCATCTATTGTAAGTTTTATAGCTATAGTCTCTCCTCAATTATCTCTACCATCTTGTAGATCACCTGAAGATGACCGTTGGTCGAAACATGTAGTGTATCACTTCGTTTTATTAAATTATATGGGAACGGTTTAGAGAACTTTTATTCAATATTAATAAATTATCCCATTTAGAGTTTGAACACAAAATGGACGTCACGATTCCAAATTATACCTTAATATTGAAAGTATCCAAATTTTAAATGTAGGTATACGTCTGTTACATACACAAAACGTGATATTGGTGAGTAATATTGGAGATTTCAAGCTCTGAGTTAATTTAATACTTCACAGCCGACTTTCTATGTTAAAACTCAATCGTACACAAAATACCCTCTCAGGGGAGCGAATTATCTGGGTGCGAAATGTCCGGGAGCGAAACCTCCGGGTACGAAATATCTTTGGTGCGAATTTTCCTTGGTGCGAATTGTCCGGGTGCGAAATGTCCGGGTGCGAATTATTCGGGTGCAAATTGTCCTACAACCGTTTTATGGTCCAGTCAATGAGTGCTCAATAGAGCGATGTGGAATAAATAAACATGCGAAACTTTTTGACTTCATGACTTTGTTAGGAGTTGTAAGTAAGTTGACATATTATCCCCGCTATTGCGAAGTGAACCTAAGGTTGTTAGGAGCAAGAAGGTCCAATTTTTGGGTTATTTCTCGGAAACGCTAGACGATAGCAAAACAGTTTCTACATGAAAATAAAAGCTAATTAAATTTCCAATAAATTTCTTCCATATACATTTCGAATTTTCAACAGTTTTTAAGGTATACGTGATTGAATATCGACAATATTCTAAAAATTCAATGTTTATCCAACTCTTTTTGTCAAACTTATGTTTCTAATGCCTCCAACGATTGTTTCTCAGAAAAATTTTCAGAAACGAACTTGTAGGGTATTAAATTTCCGTTAATTTTATGTACTATATTATCTTGAACCAATCAAAAGTTGTAGAATGAGAAATGCGATATAAATCTCAGCTCAAGGGCTTCCGAAATCCATTTAAAAAAATTTTCCACAGGCGAATGATGCCTAAAAAGTCCACCAAAGCCGTTATTATCATGTTTTACCAAAATAAAAAATAATTTTCCTTTAATTTTTATTCAATTCACTTTCAAAGCTTATCATTTCAATAACTTCTAATAAACTTAATGTCTCTCAAAGTTAGCTCTACGAAATGACGCTTTAGTAGTAGTAGTTTTATACTGCACTGCAGGCGCATTATTTGAAATCGTGTCGTAGTGTACAAATATGGGAAGTACAGTAGGATAAAAAGAGAGCTAAAAGATTTCACTTCAGAGGAAAATCATTGAAACATGCCGCCCCGTCTTCAATTATAAAACTTAATTGGAAATTGAATCTCAAATACGATATCGGTTCAAGACAATAAGAAACGCAAGAGCCTGATCAAACAGTTACTGTCGGTGCGCTGAAATAGGCTAACAAAAATCGAGAGATATTAAAATATTACATTGAAATGTCGTTATTCCGCAAACCTTCTCATTTAAATTTAACGAGGCGGTATTAAAAGCTCCCTCAAAGTGCAACGATAAGAAAACCTCATTAGAGCTTCAATTGCGACCAGCTTTTGTATCGCGGAGATGTGGGCGATCTCGGAGGGATGATTTAATAAAAATTTGAGACATCACCTGGCGATAGGCCATTAACTTCCTTGCTTTCATTCGAAAATTGAACTAATAACACAAATGGAAAGTGCGATAGGTTTTAATTTAGTTGAAAACTAATCCGCACCGGGAAAGTTACAAACTGTGAGCACGCACAAAACAACATGATATGGACTATTAGCGAGACTATTAGGAACACCTGTTACGTTCCAACTTTGACTTATTTCTATTGCGATGCCTTCTGAGCATAGATTTTCGAAAGTAATTGAATTTATTTTTACTTGAGATCGCCAATTTATATATCCTGGAAACATTTCTGTTGTCAAAAAGAAAGGAACAAAATACTTTGTCAATTGTACTATATATAGATAATAATAAGAACTGTCTGGACTCATCCAGTAGTATCTACCAATAGCCACAGGTTAAAAAAGTGCAAAGACGTAAAAGATTTTCAGTAGTTCAATTAGGTTTTTGCAATTAAAAGGGTTTACCTAAATAATTTTTGAAATGAATTGGTTCCGTGTAAAGATATTGTCAGAGTCTAGGGCTAACTTTATTAAATTTTATACTGATAAGTCTACACACGAAAAAAATTGCTTCTTCTCCCTTCCCTTCCTTTTCTTTCTGAATGCAGCTAATAAATACAGAAATAAACCCAATAAATTTTGTCATATTGACACATAACCCGAAAAATTTTCGCATCGGACCACGTTTTGCCTAGATTTGTCGCGATGAACGGCGTGGCTCCTTCGAAAATGAAATGTCTTAAAAAATCTTCCGTCTTAATTAAGAATCTCGCGAGGTCTCTCGCTATTCAATCCGGAATGCCTTCAAAAATTTTATTCCAGATTTCTCCCTACCTATTCTTTTTGAATGAACACCCACAAAATGGCGTTTTATTAATGAAAACGACAACCTTTAATCATTGATTCGCTTGTTTCGTTACTTCTCCAGGAACTATAATTATTTCAGCTCCGTTTAATTTTATCAACCTCTAAACGAGGTGGCGGTTTTCATAAAAAATATTTTTGTTCTTGAAATAATTGCAAATGTGCAATATATTTTACCCTATTCAATTAATTCGTTTCAAACAGTAAGCTTCAGTTGCATACTTTGAGCCGCTTGGTGTGGATGCATCGCAGTGTGAACGCAATGTAGAAGTTTTTTGAACAATTATTGTAATTATTATTTCACAGTAATTGTGTATTTCTTTGTTGCAAAATCTTTGCGCTATAAATTTTGACTAGAACGTCCTACGTCTAGACAAGCACCGGATTTCAATTAATCACGCATTTGCGGTTACTACCTAGGATTAGCTGCACTTTCACACCACGTTTCGTGAATTTAACATTTTTGCATGAATACTAAGCTGACCATACCTCCGATTTTGCGTGTTAACTACCCCATTAAGAGTGAAATAAATGAACCTGTTCCCATAAACTTCAAAAGTCCTAATTGGTGCTTGTTAGATACCGTATCGGCACCGACTCCTTACAATTTTACACGTACTAAATATTCGGTAAGGTCTCCACGAGGATATTAAAAAAGGCGAAGTAATGTGTGCGTCACCTGCCATTTACGTGGAAACCCCTTGACATCTTAATCAAATTTCGTCTAGATACACATGGCATACTGAAAGGTTAGTTGGCGAATATTGAATATGCATGTCACGAAGTCCCATACATAATATGATTCCAATATTGCCACAGTCCCCGGTGTCTCACCGTTTAATAGAGTATATCCCCTAATTTTAAGCCGAACGCTCTTAAGGGTATTCGCCGGATTAGCGGCACGCACAAATACCGTCGTATTTGCAAAAGAGCCGCATTTTTTTTCCGAAATTGCTACTAATTAGAAGCGTCTACTTCCTTTGATCTCTCGCTAATTATAGACCATTACAACCCAATTAACCTTTTCACGTTGCAGTCTCCTAATGAAAACATTTTATACGCGACTGATTAATGCGGGGTTAGCACGTATTGCATCAATTACGCAAGTGGAAATCTGGGGGCGACTACACAAATCATTCTTATCGGCCGCAAAATAATATAAACATGTCGCGCATTTGAATATATGTAAACAAGCGATGTGATTACGTGTGTTTGTGTGGTTTTGCGGAAAATCTGACAGGGGTGGGCTTTGTTTTGCGGTTAACGCTTTTAAACTAGTATTTTACGCGTACAAAACTAAAATTAATGATATTTGGTTACGAACGATCCTCAAAATTACCCTTTTCCTATCGAGCGCATTGTCAAAACGCGATAGGCAATTTATTAGAGAGTGTGAAGCGTCCACTTTTACTAGATTTAGTATATTCTGGGACGTCACCAGTAAAGGTAACATTTTCCACCCACGAGTTTTTTTAAAGATATTTTCGCTGTTTTCTTTTGGGTGTACTGTTTTACACAGTCACATTTGGTCTAAAAGTACTATGGGATCGTAGGAGATGCATAAAGACTTCCGTTTGGTCTTCAACCTGGCAAAGGTTAATTTAATAGACAGAGTTGTGGGGATGGATTTGAAGCCCTATTACTTTAAAAGATTACATTATAATTGTTACCGCCACTTTTGAGCAACACATGGAGGTTTTGGGCTAGTGATTCGTACAAGAAGCAAGACATTTTTGTTCTTGCATGGTGTTGCAAGACAAGAAGTTTTGCAAGACAAGACAAGAAACACTCAATGCAAGACAAGAAATTTCTTGCATTACTTGCATTTCTTGCAAGGTTCCGGCGATCGATTTTGAAAATACGTATTTACTTCACACGTCTGAAAATATCTAGCTTGAGTAATCGCGCTAATAGTTATTTACATAAAATTAATTTCGGAGTCAAGTATACCATTACTTTACTACCGAGTTTTGTAAGGTACATTTTTCCAGAAATGGTGTTTTTAATATAAAATTTGGGCCTGAGTGGTGCAGTAGCGTGGAAGCACGACTGCGGTACTAAGGGCACCTGGTTCGAATCCGGGTTCGGGAAAAAATCCGCGTCCAAAAATAAAATAAAGGGAGGACAAGTGAGTCATTATAGACATTAACAATGTCTATGCCAATGTAAAGGAAAAGGAATCTGGTAAAGTGACAGGCTACAGGAAAAGTACTTAGGTAAAGCGTTACTGCCATGAAATCTAAAGATCGAGTAAGTTCGGTTAGCATAATATTGTTCAACATTAAAGGTTGCCATTTGAACTTCTGCACAAACTCACAAAATTTATGGGTTCGAATTTAATATCAAATAGTGATATTCTCATTTATCCAATTTTTAGCATTTTTTCACAAAATATTACAAAAATTCTGGATTCTTTTTGCATTTCTATCGTAAAATTTTGCACAATATTTGTAAAGTATTACTTTAAATAAGAAAAATGATTCGCAAAATTAATGACAATGAGGTTGCTTAACCGACATTATTATTATGAGTAAGTTCCTATACCAAACGGTCACTTGCAAGACAAGAAATGACCAAGTTCTTGAAAAAATTTGCACGACAAGAAACAAGACAAGAAGTGCCAGAAATAAATTTGCAAGAAGTTGCAAGAAACAAGACAAGACAAGAAAGGGCCATTTCTTGTCTTGTCTTGTCTTGCGAGAGTCACTAGAAAACAGTAGACGGAAGTCAAATCAGTACAAGATTTTTGATATGTAAAGTGATATAACAATCCCAGCCAACACACCTACGTTTAATAAACGGTTTTAAAGCGTTTTGAAAGGATAAATTCGGTATTGGCGGTATTGGTAGTATGGTATACGATTTTTTGTTGACCAATTTTATACCTTACGTTTAATATCCGATTTTTGTTCGTATATATAAGACATAGAGTTCACGTTCTACGTTGATAATATGTATATAAATGAACGTTCTTTTATCAATAATTTGACAAACGTATATAATACCACTTTGATATACCGTGCTGGAATATTGGTATGTTTACTTCCTCCAAAATACGAAAAAAAATTAGGCATATTTTACGTATCAAGATTACGTATTATTTATGTCATAATCTAACGAAACTGGTATAAGAAACGTTGAAAATATGGACATAAATAAACGTTTTTTAGTGTTAACCTGACAAACGTATATAATACGATTTTAATTTACCATGTACGTACTGGAATTTTGAGATTGGTATACGGAATACGTATTTTGTACAATCGCATTACTTCGTATTATATACGACCGTTTTATTGCTAAATTTATTTCTATAGACATTATAAAACTGTTCATTTTGCACATTCATTTACACTCACGTACGCATTTGCTTATAAATTGTGTGTCAAGCACATATAATATTGCATTTATTATACAGGGTGACACTTTTAAAACTTTCAATGGGCGATATCGCTTTTTATATTAGAGGTATCACAAAATGGCCAAAATCGTTTCGGTAGAATCGAGGGGGAAGCAAAATGGTCGTATAAAGAAGGAACCAACTTCAACCTCGTACCCCCCGCCGCCCCAATGCCTAAATTTTGAATTGTGACGTATCACTTGTGATACATCATTGGAAAGCTCTTAAAAAATGCTTTTCAGAAATACCTACACTGGTACATTTAAACTGCCCATTCACAATTTATTACACTAAAATTTGAACTCCGCAAATAAACAACTTTTATTTAATAAAATGTTCAAAATGTTCACCGTTTTGCTCCAAACAATACCACAAACGGTTTTCAAATTCATTTCTAACATTTTTAAACACTTCCCTGGAAAGTGAAAGGCACTCCCTGACTATCCGGTAGCGAAGATCATTTATGGAAGCTGGTTCAGTTTTGTACACAACCGATTTTAAATGACCCCAAAGAAAGAAATCCAATGGTGTCAGATTTGGAGATCGTGCTGGCCATTCTATAGGACCTCTTTGTCCTATCCACTGTCCCGGAAATTTCTCATCTAAAAATTCACGAACAATCATAGAGTAATGAGGAGGAGCCCCATCTTGTTGAAAATGTATGAAATCTTCAATCAAATTCAATTCGTCAATTGGATTTATTTGATTCTCTATTTCATGAGTGATGAGAGGCTCGACGGTATTTTGTAGCATGTTTAGGTAAGTATCTCCAGTTAAATTTCCTTCTATAAACAGAGGACCAATAATGCTATCACCTAAGATACCTGCCCAGACGTTAATTTTTTGGGGCCGTTGAGTATGCCCCTCGCGAAAAAGATGAGGATTTTTATCGTCCCAATACCGGCAGATATGTTTGTTCACATTT